>NW_022196912.1:117028314-117030019 GCF_008632895.1 Mastomys coucha | reverse complement strand
AAAAAAAAAGAAGAAAGAAAGAAATACACTTTATAGATATAGATAAAAAAGATGGAAGGAAGTATATTTACCATCCTAACACTGGGCAAGAAAGAGCTACCTTGCTTTTTATCAATATTTGAGCAAATAGGGGAAAGATTGGGCAAGTATAAAAGGTAATATTTCATAACTTCAAGTCATTAAGGAAACACAAGAACCCTAAACATACAGGCCTGAAAACTAGAGCTTCTTAAAATTGTATATAAAATTGAAAGTGATAGAACCAGAAAGGGAGAAAGCAAATCCACAAATTACACTGCTGTCCTCTCCTGATACTCCCTTCCCAGACTTAAGAGGCCACATGACAAGCTTGTGGATAACACTGACATGAATATGATCCGATCCTTTTAGGAATACTTGTGAGACTGCAGTACTTCTGAGAGAAGTTGAACATATACAGTTGTGACGACAGAGTGTGGTTGTGAGCCAGGAGATGGCAATGTTGAGACTGCTGCCTCTTCCAACCTTAGGCCTCAGGGAAACCCCAGGAACACTCCGAGCAGTCTTGTAGCAGTTGACAAGCCGATTTTAAGAAGTTTAAAACTTTCCTGTGAAGGCCAAGTCTCTATAAATGTCGAACCACTTTGAAAAGGATGAATGGAAGACCATGGCTTCTGTGACAGGATGACTAACGTGGTGTGGCGTAGGGGTAAGGGGAGCCGTGGACCAGAAGGAAGAATCCAGACATATACACATGCCAGCTGGTTTTTGACAACAATGTAAAATCATTTCTGATAGAAAATGAACAGTATTTTTAACAACATCACTGGAATAATTACACCCAATCGACACAAAAAGTATCTTATTCCATAGGCACACCATACAAAACTCATCTCAGGATGCGTCACAGGCATGAGTATGGAAGAGGACACAGACAAAAACTGGGGTAAAACAAAGATGTCTGACGTAGGGCTGCGCACGCATAAAATCCACCTGGGGATGCTGAGTGGGGAGGGTTGTGACTTCAAGGCTAGCCAGAGCTACATAGCGAGGCACTTCCACAAAAGAAAATGGAAGATGGGAGAGGGGTGCAGAGAAGCAAGACAAGGAGGGGAGGCTGGAAATTTACATGACTTTAGATTCGGCAAAGATTTTCTAGAATTATAACATCAAAGTGATGTTTGTTTGTTTATTTGTTTGTTTGTTTAATTGAGAATTGGACATGGTAGTGCATGTTTGTAATGGCAGCATTAGGAGGATCAGGAGTTCAAAGCCAGCTCTGGGGACACAGTAGCTCTAGGGCCAACTTTGGTTATATGCAACACTGTCTAAATAGAGAGATAGAGAAGATGAGAAAGGAAGAGAGAAATCTGATGAATGACACTTTGCCAAAACAAAAATCCTAGGCACTATCTAGACAATGAAAGGACAACCAGTAGGAAAGCCTTTGAGACCACATGCTCTCACACAGCTTTTGTATCTTCCAATAAGAATAAAGCTTCAACCCAATCAAATATGGGCAAATAATTAATAGGCACTTCACCAAGCAGATAGACACATAACAAGCACACAAATGAAAAAGAAATAGCATCATCTGGCATTAGAGAAATACAATGAAGAGCATAGCAAGATGCTAGTACCCGACTCCCAGAATAACTAATGTTAAAACTGATTATGTCATACAGTATAGGCATGTATGAAATGTCACAGTAACAATCCACACTAG
>NW_022196912.1:117011605-117028057 GCF_008632895.1 Mastomys coucha | reverse complement strand
ATGTCATACAGTATAGGCATGTATGAAATGTCACAGTAACAATCCACACTAGTAAAAATGTTACTATATCAAATGCCATGGGGGAACTGGAACATTCTTCATGGCTATAGTGAATGTAACAGAACACAGGCACCTTGGAAACAGTCTGTCACAATAAACACATCAATAACCAAGCAGTCACTTCTAGATATTTGCCCAGCACATAAAAGCATGCATGCGCCAAGAGTTATATGTGGGTACTCACGGCAGCTTTATAAGAGACCCACACTGCACACCTCTGATGTCTAACTGACAATAATGGACAAACAATGTCTAATATAGCCATATCATGGACTAATATCAAAAATAAAAATAATGGCCAACTAATGCATGTAGCAATGTAGATTAATCTCACTTGAATGGGCCTAAGATGAGGAAGGCAGAAATATGCAAGGTATGAATCCATTCATAGTAAATGGCAGAAATCATATCAATAGCTGCCCAAGGGCACGAAGTAGCAGAATAGAGGCACTCACTGTAAAGGGTGGGAGAATGCTTTGAACATGGCAGCTATGGTCATTCTCTTGATTGTGGTGATGGGGTCACAGAAGTAATTAACGTTGGGCTGGTGACACATCTTAGTGAGCCGACATGCTGACCCCCAAGCCGGATGACCTGAGTTCAACCCCAGGGACCCAGGGGCCAGGGGCCAATAGGCTTCTGAATTCATCCCTGACTTCCATATACACTCCATAGCTAGATCCCACATACACATGCACATGTGATCATACATGTACTCCACAGCAGCACACACCTACACATGTATACATGTGCTTATGAAAATAAGTAACTGTACAAAGAAGTAAACAATATCAAGGCTCGTCAAAGCATACAACTTAGATATGTTCAGCTTAGCACATGTAAAGCCATGTAAACTGCACTTTATAAAGAAACTGCCAAAAAAAATTTCAAACAGGTAGGATCATCCAACTGACAAGTTTTTCCCAGGCTGCTGACTCTTTCCCATATTGATACATGCTAAGATATATCTCCTCCATGGGAACCAGAGACCTTGCAGTGGCTGGTATCAGTCGAGCAATCCATGCAGAAGGACTGCTGTTCTCCAGCACAGCCTGAGACAGCGAGGTAACGAGAGTCTTTAACCATGAGTGGAGCAAAGCGAGGAGTAAAAACAGCCCCTGATTCTAAGCTAGATGCCCTGTGCTGAGTGGTGGTGGTGGCAGAGGCCAATACAAGGGAATACAGAGTAGAAGGCAAAGAAAAGGTGTGACCAGGGAGGAGCAATCATCGTGGGATAAGGAGGAGGGACGACAGGATACCGAGGGAAATGGGGAGCTGGAAGGTAAAGGGTCGGGTTAATCTGGTGCAGATCTGTCTCTCGGGGTTTTATGCCTTGTGGCAAAGTTACCATGCTCTCTCAGGTCCCCCTCACTCTTTCATCTCAGGCTGTTTCTGGAAGGGTGCTGGATGCTTGAATTATCTTCTTATATTACATACTGGTTTAAAGTGATAACACAGGATTCTTTCTGAACTATGTCAGACAGAAGCAGCAGGCGTCACCTCAGATAATGCACAGCGATTTCTCTGGTTTTCTGGATAGCTTTGGACAAGTGGGGCATCACTAACTGATTTGTGACGTCCTCGGGTTTTTTTTTTTAAAGCAATGTTTCTTTGCTGTATTTTAACTCCTGTGTTATGTACAGCCATGGTCTGACATGGAAGAACGCATTACAGTGGTACAGCGAGAGCAGACACAGCATATTAGCCACAATTTATAGAAACCATACCCTCTAGCCCCAGCTCTACCTGTTGAAAACAAATCCATTCTTTTCCCCCCTTTTTGGATCATACATTTAAAACAAACCCATATTTACTTTCAGCAGTATGAAATAATTTGTAAAAATAAGCTTTTCCTACCTTGACAAAAATGGTTGAATTGCATTCTTGCAACGCCTCCATTAAACTAATCACATGGAGACACACCATTTCTACCATCTGAAACAACAAACATCAAAGTCAGTTCCGTTCCCAGTGAACTAGAAATGTTGTAAACTCATCAGCAGCCACAGAAGTCTGGTACCCTGCACCCAAAAGCTCTCTTTGTCTAATGACTGAAGACCACAGAGAGTGGCTTCCATTCATCTGTGAAACCTTACACCAGAAATGGACTTTTCAAAGCCCACGCACCCTTGGACCGGTTCTTCCTTAGTCACTCGGGTCAGGCTGCTGTTTGAACTTAAGGATGGTTCTCACTGATTTGCAGGGCTCTCTGCCTCCTGTTGGAGGACACATGGCTTCAGCATCATTCCCAACACCCTTCCAGGTCCATCTCCCTCTCCACTCACAGGGAGGCCTCTCAGGGAGTGGCTTATAGATCTGCCTCTCCTGTCTTAATCCCCATGGCCCAGGTAGCAATGCTCATACTAGTTCAAATGAGATTGTGTCCCTCATTGAAAATCCTTAGAGTATGGATTTTAAATACTCCAGAGATGTTTTACCAGACTGCCTTACTGGGTTGGATAATTTTTTTCAGAAAAAAAAATTAAAATTTATATGTAAGAAATTTTGTATGTAAGAAATGCTCTGGGGATGTGTTCATTTGTAGCATCTGAATGCCAAGAGGGATCTGGAGGAAAGCACGGGCACAAAACTCTGACAACAAATGAAAGTGCTAATCTCTAGCATAATGTGTAAAGCTCCAGTTTTGGCATCCTCAAAATAACACAATATTTGATCTCTGAGTTCTTTTATTGGTGATAGAACTGTGATCCAATAAACACAATTATTTCTTTAGCACCAGGAACTGTTTGCAAACCCTATCACAAGCAAACATCCTCCCATGCTTAATACTGTACTGGCTTCTCCAAAGAAAGGACACCACTTCAATAAAGGAACTAGAATCCCCCTTCCTTACAAAATGCTAGCAGAAAACGTTCCTCAATTAAGACATCATGCCCAAATACCTCTGTGGCCAGGGCAGCAAGGGATCCTAGGTACAACGGAATCACTAGCATGTGCCTCCAGTTCGTTAACCGTCTACAGATTAGAACGCCACCCATGGAACCCTGACAACCCTTCCGCTGAGAATCCTCCAAACACCAAATGAACCCTCAGAGTCTCTCACAAATACCTCTCACACTCCTCCAACCTACTCCAGAAGGACCATCCCAGTTTGCTTAATGAAATAGGTGCAGGCTAAGTGTTCCCCAGGTGTTTCCAGTGTCATCTGAGACAGCCCCTCTCTTGGCTTTGAGACCTTCTGTGGTCAGTCTGCTTTCAGACTACGACAGAAAGGTACCTAATGGTGGAGGTTTGCCCATATTGCTTTGGAATTCAGACCTCGCATGGCTTTTTTTCTCCTAATCCTTTGGCCTTCTTACATCATCCTAAAGGCAGAAATTTCATACTGAGTTCATCTAGTGCTAGGTAGAAAAGGCATTTGTTTTTGTTTTTTTTATTGTTGTTGTTGTTTTGCTTTGTTTTTTTTTTTTTTAATGTTTAAGACCTACAACATGATACTTTGATATGATAGATGGCTAAATGAAGCCACTTACCACACGTACTCCACTACATCCTTATTTGTGGGTTTAGGACTATGAGTGGCTTAAGTGTATCTCAGAGGGATGGCCAGGAACTCACCACTTTATTGTGGGCCATCAATTGAAGGATGCTCGGTGTTACCCGGCTCCAGAATTCCAGCGCTGTTAGTATTGCTGTGAAGCTGAATTCGTTCTGATTCTGGACGTTCGTCGCCACGGCACTTTGTTCGCAGTACACCGTCCAGAGCTGGGCAAAGATGAACGCGTGGAAGAGGGAGCACATGTGGAGCACACAGGTCTGCAAAGGAAGAGGGGGACGGCTGTTGCTCCACGCTCATGGCAGAGGGCCTTGCCAGGGAGCACAGAAGGCTCACCAAGGTCTTATCCCAACTTGGTTCTACACTTTGATTGGCTTTTCTCTGTCAGTGGGAGTGAGTGTACATGGAGAAAAATAACAAAACGAAACATCTTTTTCTTTAATTTGCAGACTAAATCTACCCACGTTTGTCCTTTCCTGAAACCTACATTCTCATCCCTAAGCTGGATTAGGAACATGGATGTTCTATTTAGCCATGTTACCATGTTTGCACATCTATAAAACAGGGAGAAAGGCAAGCTTGTTGAAGGGGTCAGTGAGGAGTAAAAGAGAGGCAGGCAAGACCCTCCTCCCTGCGCCTGGGCTCACAGGGCAGCAGAAGGCCTGTCTGTCTCAGTGCCACAGCTTCACAGAGGCTTTTAGCAGACTACACCCACAGTTCCCAAGCCAACCTGCTAAGTTCTTTACAGGTGAAGAACTGAAGCTGGGGAAAAATAAAATAATTTGTTTTTTCCAGTTCACATAGGTTGTGGGGAGCGGAGGAAGCCCTGACCAGATGAAGTCTTGACTGAATGTGTGTTCTTGGTATGGGTACTGCAATTTCCTATGGGAAAATGATGAGGTCCTCTCCCGGGGGTGAGGCCCAAAGGGATGACAAAATATTCTTCTGGTCACGTGCAGATGCTGATAGTGTGTGCACAAAGGGTCCACCTTATCTCCCTGTTCCCAGATGCTTACAGCCTGAAAACGGCTCCCTCACAGGGACTGCTCCTACTAAGGTTAGTTAAACCGGCCTCCTTGTCCAGCTGTATACTATAGCCTGACTCTGGGTTTTTTGTTTTTGGGGTTTTGTTTTGTTTTGTTTTGTTTTTCGAGACAGGGTTTCTCTGTATAGCCCTGGCTGTCCTGGAACTCACTCTGTAGACCAGGCTGGCCTCGAACTCAGAAATCCGCCTGCTTCTGCCTCCCAAGTGCTGGGATTAAAGGCGTGCACCACCACCGCCCAGCCTGCCTCTGGGTTTATGTATGTAATAACCACATCTCCTTGTTCAGCTGTATGCAGTAACCCCACCGCTCTGTCCAATTCTATATAATTAACACACTGAGTGTCCGGGATGCTGAGGCTTCTCTATCAGATAGTCCAGTCCACCCGAGCCCAGACTTTCTGTGTCTGTCTTTTCTAATTTCCCTCACTCCTCAGTCAGATCAAGTCCCTTGAACTATGCGAGAATGAGGCACAAAGGTACAGGTACCTTCCTTAAGGATCAAGTTCGAGTGTGGGTGGAGACAGTTCCTTTTGCAGATAGCATGTGGGTCATCTGGATGGGTACTTTATTTTCTCATAGAGCTTGCTCTGGCCTAAGTCTCAGTTGCTCTTAAACCCACTGGGATCTCCCAGAGCTTGCCTAAGCCCCAGGACCAGCCCTTGGCTCTTGATAGCTAACTTGCCTGGTTTGCAAGCCTGAGCTCATGACTTACATCAATCAGCCTGGGTTTTCCTTTATTCTCTTAAGCATACCATCTGTCTCTGCGGTTTGCACACGTCCTCTGGGTAGGTGATTCCAGTGCCCTGCTGAGCACCCTGCTATCTTTCTTACTTTCATGCTATATGTTCATGTGTCCTATGGGATCCGAGTCCCCCAAAAAGGTCATAAAGAACGAGATGGGCATACATCTCCCCAAAACTTCATCCTTAGTTCTGAAAACTGAGCACCAAATTGTTATTGCATTTGTAGCCTGTTATTTCTCTCAGTTTTGAGACCAAAAAAAAAAAAAAAAAAAAAAAATTGCCTGGGAAACCAACTCTTCCTTGCTGCTGTAATTTAACTCCATAAAAGTAAGCCAGAAAACACTTTAGGGGCAGGAAAGACAGACTTGGAATTTAAACAACTTTAAGCAAGGCATTAGCACAGTTACTTTCCTAATAGACACGCGAGAGTGAGCTAAAATGTCTTTACTTCTCAGAAGACTCTAATCAGCTGATAAAGATTCCCTTAGCAATTCCAATGCACAGGGTCTGAGTCTCTCAGAAATCACTTACCTTTGATTGCTCTGGAAATCCAATTAGGATAACAATAAGGTGGTCTGCAATGTGGGAACCTGCATCCAGAGGTATGGGTAGGCAGGGGGAGGAGGCGTTGGGACAGACCGCATTATGTGTGAGGGACCCCAGCAGCAGCCATGACAGCAACCGGATGTGGGAGACACACTCGATGAATTCTTTAGGTCTGTTGGGGGAGAAAGGCTGCATTAGGGGTGCCTTTAGAGTTTCGCTTTCCTTCGATGCCCAGAGAATACATAGTGGAGGAAGGGATTATGGCTATAGCCTCACAGGCTGGTACATAAAACAAATGCCAAGGCAAGAGTTGAAACCCAAAATCCTTTCTATTTGTCTCACTTTCTGCTTTAATCCTGGATTTTCTCTTCAGGAGGGGGTGGCTTTGGTGGGACAAGATTCAGTATCCTTCGGCCCGTCTGGCTGTCTCCCTGGACTCTTCCCAAATCCTTTCTTATCAGAAAGTTCCTCCCAGACATCCTCACAAAGGGAGGAGAGCAGAGGAGAGGAAGACATACCCATCCAGTGCTTTTCCCTCTGCTCCTGCTTGCCCTCAATCCTCCCCCGAGAAGACCCGGGTGAGCTCAAGGAACTCCACAAGTGTGTCTTCATCCTCCACAGAGGCAAGTCAGGGGCATGGACCTCCGCACCTGATTTCACCCCTGCGGCGGCTTCCCCTCTACAAGCCAAACTGCCTGGAAGCACAGGGTACGTGTGATTCACAGTGCCCAGCTCACTAATAGCTGGGATTTAGGGTTCAAGTGATTCTTCAAAGCCTTCAGCTCCCATCGCCTGTGAGAGCCAGCCAGGGTTCGAGGCTGGCTTCTTTTATGGGTAGCTTGTTACAAACTGCCCAGTGTCTGCAAACAAGCGTAAGGGTAGTATCTACACTCCTTCCTTCTAGCCAACTGTATTCCACTCTTAGAAATCTTCAACATGGCCATTAGCTCCATCTAAGTCTCAGGGATTTGGGAGCACTTCTGCTCATTTGCATGCCCATTTTAAATTTATTTTATGTCTATGGATACTTTGCCTCTGTGTGGGAGCCATGTGTGTACAGAGCCAGCAAAAGCCAGAAGAGGGCATCAGGTTCCCTGGGATTGGAGCTACAGACGGCTGTGAGCTGGATGTGCTGGGAATCAACCCCAGGGCCTGTGGAAGTTCAGCCTGGTGCTCTTAGTCACAGAGCAGGCTCTCTGGTCCCTCTCCCCCACCTTTAAACTGCTAGGCACCTCACCCTTGCTGCATTGCAGAGGGAGGATGGTAGAGCCAAGGCAGATAACGGATCACAGCTTTGTTATCTCGGTGGTTGCCCCGGGAGATTTCCATAGCTGCAATCTGAGCCAGGCCAACTTTGAGATGGCCTCCGAAGGTATCCTCATGCAGAGGCTGGGAGCAGGTCTTCATGTGGCTCTGTAAAATCAAATGATACATTGTAATCCTGGCAGACACCTGGAGGTGTTCTAGACCACTTCATTTCTCTTTTTCCCCCCTTTATTCTTCTCTCGTGTTACATTCTGACCTCAGTTTCCCTTCCCTCCTCTCCCCCAGTCCCTCTCCCTACCCACCTCCTGTCTTCCTCAGAGCCACTCCCTCCTCCCCTTCTTTTCCCCTCAGAAAAAGGCAGGCCTTCCACGGATAGCAACCAAACATGGCATATCAAGTTACAAGAAGACTAGGCATATCTCCTCACACAAAGGCCTGAAGAGGCAAGCCAGCAGGAGGAAAAGGATCCCAAACGCAGGCAAAAGAATCAGAGACAACCCCATTCCTACTATTAGTAGAAAGGTCAGGTTGTTCTCAACCGCACCGCATACCACCCTAGGCACACAACCTGCTTAGCTTCTTGAATGGTTTCCCTCTGTTGTTAGGCTAAGAACTGGGGGGTGGGCCAGGATGGAGTCCACGGGACCACCCTGTGGCCTTTGGAGTTAGAGTGACTATTGTCCAGGCCTCTGCATTGTCCCATTCATCCATTCTGTGATTTGTAGTACTGGTTCTACCAACTCCCATTCCTCTATCTGAAATACCACCTCTCTTTGCGGAATTGTTCAAATTTATTTTTTTTAGTTCAAGCATCACTCCCCTTAGAAAGCCTTCTCTGAGCTCCATAGCCAGATGCATGTTATCATCGTCTACTGCGAAAGTCACAGCTTTATTACAGCTTATATGGACTAGTCACTAAATCTGGCCCCTAGCAGACAGTAAATTAAATGAGGGCAGCTATTGTGTTCGCAGCCAGCATTTGCCCACCAATGTAATCCTACAGCCGGACTAGGCATAATGCAGACTCTCAATGTACGCATGCTAAGTTCATCTTGGAAGTTTCCTTTGCTCAGGGACTTGAGGCCCGGTTCTGTTCCGAGTAACCAATGACCATGTTTGAGTCACTTGTCTGTAAAGAGAGCAATGTTGGGATATAGCTGCTGCCCAGTCCATAATGCTCTGTGGCTATTCTGCCTTCCACAAATGGAGTCACAGGCTCAGACACAGTCCAGATCCCCCAGCTAACAGACTTCCCAGTGCCTGCAGGGCTCACTTGGGAGACGTGAGTTCACATGGGAGCAGGTATTGGTGGACATACATCCCTCACCCCCTCCTTTCTTACATCCTGCCTGGGAATAAGGGGGCCTGGCTGGATGCTTGTGCTATGATACCTCCCCCTATCCTCAGAGGGGGACCCCACTCCTGCAATGTGGGCTATGAATCCTCTCTTCAGGGGCCCAGCCATGCCAGTGTAGCCTTGGTGCTGGGCCTTGAACTCTCTTGAGAGCCACTAAGATGCTTCTGTCTGTCTGTCTATAGTATTAGTCACTTTCTTACTAATCCCTTTGCTTCCCAGCAGTTCCTCTGACCACCCTTCTTGAAAACCCTATCCCTAACCTTGTAGCTACCTGAGGCATTTGACTGCTTCCTAATAGGAGTGAATGGTCAGAGGTTGGAGTATATCAACATTTTGACCACCACTGGCGTTTGTGAATACTTTTTCAGAGGTTTCTGTAAAGCAAGCTCAACATGTTTAGGGAATAGTTGCTGCCTCTTCTTTTTGTATCGAAGTCACTCAGGTTCGTGTAACTAGTCTGTGAACTGGTGACCAGTATATGACTAACTGACAAGGAGGCTCACTCTAAAAATGGCTGGGTCTGGACATGGTAGACACTACCACCTTGCCTTACAGCTCTTCCCGTCACTGTACCAAGAAGCACCCTGAGCAGCTGCTCAAAGTCTAAAGGCAGAGCCTCGTGAAGAGGCCATGTTCTCAGCAGATGGATTTCTGAGCCCACAGGCTCCTGTTTGTCAAAAGGGAATCAGTCATTCAGTGCCCCTCTCTGGACTGGGTCGGCTTGCCCTCTGTCCAGATCCTTCTTCAACTCTTTCAGATTACTGATCTTTTAGCTCTGTGATAGGACCAAGGCAGAGCAAGGTACCTGCCAATCATTCATCTTACTGCTATACCCCTGAGCGAACAATAAACTCAATAACCCACACAGGGATGTTGTTCATATGTAAATTGGATCTTGTCATCCCCTTCATTATTTTCTTAAACAGACAGCTTCAAAGCAGATACAAACAATCACTGGCTCGTGCTTGGCCCTGGGGCTACTGTCTTCTTGGGTTGTTTTATATTGATCTTAGACAACAATGAAGGAGCCTGCTGACTCGAATGGAGGAGACCAGAGCTGGCGGTATCAAGGTGTCTCTGGCTGGTAGGAGGGGACTCCACCAGGGTTCACAGAAGTCTGAGGTTCAACTCTGATGTCACCACTTCCACGGATCATGACTTGACAGGGCCATATCACCCAAGCCACAGTTTCTACATGTTTTTTAAAGGGAGCTAGTATTGAGTAAGGACATTTAAAGAATGGAGCAAGTATTTTTAAAACTACACAAAAAGCTGATACCATGGGATTCTCCTTTCTTCCTTTTATTTTGCAGAACTACTGGACCCCAGTTCTTCAGACCCCTGAGAAACGGGCTCATTCTATAGGATTGCAGTGGCTTCTGCAGGGAGCAACAAGTTCCCTTGTGGGTCTACCTTGCTGTCAGAAACCTCTCTCTGTTTTGTACCCTAAGGGGTGAGTGGGTGGGAGCAGCTTACCTTGAGCTTGGTTAGGGTGTGCATGTCAGCCATGAAGTCCAGCACCTCACTGACGTACTGCCGTATGCATTCCATTGCTGCCGTCCCACACTGAAACACAGGGACACAGTTCAGCCACGGTGCCACTTCTCATGCCAGCACAGACTCACCGGAAAGCTGTCTCTTTCTCTGTCACCCCACTCCCACTCCCACTGCTACCTTCAGTACAAAATCTGGTTTAAAAAAAAAAAGTTTGTGCTAGAGAGCACAGAAAGTGGAAAGCCTGAAAGAAAGGAAATGAATTGCTACTTCCACCAGGCAATTGAAGTGATGCTTGCTTTTAAACCTGAGTCAGGCCTAACTGATGCATCTGATGCTCCAGTGAAGTCTCAGATGCCTGTGAGATATGCACTCTCAAGGTTTACACTACCTTAATCATCTCTACCCTGCCCCACTCCCAACACGCACAGGTATCATATTGTGTTTGCAGGGTCTAAAGTTGTTTTCAAATTAAATCATGGTTTGACTTCACATGTGCCGCAGATGTGTTGTGAGCTCTTTCTAGAATAGGTAACTAGAAATAAGATGGACTCCCTCATGCACTTCAAGTGTGTTTGGTCAATTTCAAAACAAAGGAACAGGCACACTTGTGCGGCAGGCTATGGACTACCAGGGACCTGCTCTCTGGGAGCAGTGTGGTGAGTCCGGGATTTGAAGTAAAACAGCACAGTGGATGGACAGGCTCCCTCATCAAAGCTGAGCCTGCGAGAGAACCCACATGTCGGCTGCATAATTCGGATCAAAGGCACACAGGCTTTGAAGCCCTGTGAATACCCTGCTTATGGCCTCTCTGGGCTTCCTTTTAGGAAAATCTGGAACATTACAGACTTAACTAGCTCGCCCAGAGACTTTCATTTCCCCCATATTCATGTAAATCTGCACCACACTGAACTGTATCACCTCCCGTCTCTTCTGGAATGTTCCGCTTGTCAATTCCTCTGACGGGATAACAAATAGTAAAATAAGGTCAGTGGCCAGTCTGCCAGCGTTTTCCAAGCATCTCACATGTTCTAAGGCTTTCTCCTTCTCATTTAAATCCAGTGAAGGAATTATAAAAGGTTATTGTGCTCCGGCTTTTTGCAATATGAATCCTTCAATGCGAATCCAGGATACCCCTCCCCGATTTATTCCACTCTCTCTGACCTTTCACGCATCATGCAAATAGGAGCAGAGACTCTGCTCTTGAATTTCTTGAAAGGGATTTGTTTCTTTCATAGGCAATATTTTATACCAGTTCAACTAGGCAAATGTCACTGAAAAGAATCACTAGGAACATTATTCAATATTTACCCTTGCATAGTTAGTTTGTTCCAGTGGCAGCGGCTACATCCAGCTTTAAAACCCACCTTGGGCTCAGGAAAATCTTTTGGAGCAAGCCCTCTGCATTTTAAACAGCACACCCTTGTAATTTCCAATCCCCCTTTTCCTTTGTAAGATGTGGGCATATCTTTAGATGTGTCACCAGAAGACAGAACAAGGGACCGTGCTCCCTGCATTTCAGAAGGATCTGTCTGTTCTGACAGGAAACTTGTGACAGAGGAGCTGGGCTCCCACTAACCTCAAGCATGTGAGCTGAAACAGCTTTTCAAAAATCCATCTTAAAAGCTATATTCCTTGTATTATAAAAACAGCATGAGTTCATAGCAGAAAGGTGGAAAATGCAAAGTATTTAAAAAAGAACAATGCAAAATTCTGTAATCCTAAACTCCGCCTTTCTCTTTTGGGAGAGCCATGGCTTATATTTCCTTCCGGAACTCTGCTGAGGGGACCTAACGTGCAGGGAGCTGTTGGAAGATTGGCATGGCTCAGCTCTGTAGCCCTCCAGTTGAACACATCTGGAGTACTTCCTGATGGAGGAACTTTCTTTGAAGTCTTTGCTTGATATCCACATAGCAGTATACCTTATGGGAGACATGGCTTTACCTCAACTGTGGCAGTGTTGGGCATTCCCCTTGTTTCTTGTTTTTCTTATTTGAAAGGAAACATCTAAAATGACACTTGAATGTGGGATATCTGGCACCCTTTTATTTTCTCAAACTTATTTCTTTTTTTTTTTTTTTTTTTTTTTTTTGGTTTTTGGTTTTTGGTTTTTGGTTTTTTTTGAGACAGGGTTTCTCTGTGTAGCCCTGGCTTCTCAAACATATTTCTAGAAGTAATTTGTCAACTGGCCTCCCTGAGGTTGGCTTCACTCCCACCAGGGGCGTCTAAGAACGCCACTTCCAAATGACCATCAGTAAATGTAGTAATCAAGAGGCTGCCGAGGAGAACAGAATGGGTGGCATTTGCCAATGGGAACAAGGTGCCAGTTATGACAGGTAAATCCTGGTGTACCACTGGGTGACAATAGTGCCTCCGACTTTGCCCCAAGGATTGCTCATCTGTGCGGTGTCGTTATAATTAGTGAGGACTTGCAGCCATGACACACATGCCCAGGCTGCGGTGATGGTCCCACAGGTGTCTGCTCACCTCCAAATCCATCAGATTTCCCATTCAGAGATCTACAGTTTTGTTTGTTTTTTTTTTTTTTGGGGGGGGCGTTTACATGTCAACCAAAGCTTAAAGTTCTTTTGTAAGAGAAAAAGAAAATTCTGCTGATTAGTCATTTCACTTTTATGTTTTCAGATATTTTATATTTATTGTCCTTGAATTCATTCATTCATTCATTCATTGGTGGCCGGTGAAAGTAGAAGATGTCTTTTGGGGCTTCTAGTTGTTACGAAGGACCTGGGTTCGATTCCCAGCACCCACATGGAGGCTCACTACCTCCTCATGTACCAAGCATGTGGTGCACAGATAAACATGCAAGCAAAAGGACTCATACATAGAAAATAGTAAAAAGTAAGTTGTTGGTTTTTTTTTTTTTTTAAAAAATGATGTCTTTTGAGTAGCATCCGCTGCATCTGACTGGACAGGGCTTTGGAGGACAATCCTGTAACAGCTGCTTTGGTGGCAGTGGTGGCAAATCTGCCTTCATCTTGACTCTGACAACTTTCTGCAGAGTAGCCGTGCATTTTTTATCAACCATGTAGGTAGCAACTATCAGCCTTTAAGGAATCCATCAGCGCAGGCAGGGAATCTGCAGAGCTTCTGGATGCCCAGGCACATAACTGGACCACATTTCCCACTTCTCTTCCAGCTTCTGTGTCCTTGTGTAAGATAAGCCAAAGAACTCGACCAGACCTATAAAAGCTCCCATGTTTGTGCTTCTTTTCCCCTAACCTTACCAGTTGATCACAGAGAGCTGGAGAGAGGAGCCACCTCTGAAGTAGTTGCCATCCCCTGACTCATCTCTCGATGCCCATGCAAAGTTCACCCAAGGAAATGAAACGCTTCTGTGTGCTAAGCTACTAAGAACTGGAATTTGATCCCGTCCCTTTTCACACTGTACTGACAACTGTTAAAGGCCCTTTAAAAGTCAGTGGGGTAATTCCCCTCCCATGAATCTATCCTAAGGAAAGAGTCTGAAGGATGGACGCTGTTTTAAGAGTAAAGATGTCCACGGTCTCTCAATGACGATAGCAGCAGTGTACTGAAACCAAGACCGCCTCAGGTAATGTCTGTTAGTATTATTTTGTAGCTGTTGTTTCTGGGGGTGGGGGGAGACGTTCTAGAATGCTGGGCTGTCACTCACTCTAGAAGCCACTGTGCCCAGCATTGGCCACAGCTGTACTTACTTACTCTGTGCAATGCTTAATTAGGCATTACCTCAGTTGGTTCTCAACATGGACGGTAAGGAAGTGGGGAGCCACGGTGACTTTACTCTCAAGTCACCACTCGTAAGTGAATGCCAAGCCTCAAGTGGGGATGCAATCTGAAGCACCATTCACTGAGATCCAAAACCACAGACCATACACTCAGCCAGGACTCACCCCAGGCACAGAGGCCATCATCTGCTTGCTCAGGATGGTAGACTCAGCCAGCTTGGTTCCAGCATCTGCACAGATGAACTAAAAAGAAAAAAGAAAGGGAGGTGAATTATTCTGAATAGCACTTATACAGTCATGCAACTAACTTAGAATCTTTTTTTAAAAGATTTATTTTATTTATTTTTTATGTATATGAGTACACTGTAGCTATACAGATGGCTGTGAGCCATCATGTGGCTGCTGGGAATTGAACTCAGGACCTCTGCCAGCCCCACTCGCTCCCTCGCTCCAGCCGTAATTCACTGTAGCTGTCTTCAGACGCACCAGAAGAAGGTGTCAGATCTCATTACGGGTGGTTGTGAGCCACCATGTGGTTGCTTGGATCTGAACTCAGGACCTTCAGAAGAGCAGTCAGTGCTCTTACCCTCTGAGCCATCTCGCCAGCCCCTAACTTAGAATCTTATTAACAGGGTTTAATTCATTCATGTCCACTTCTGTCCTGGTCCACCCTGGAAACTCCCAGACTTGGTTATCATGATGGTTCATCCCTATCAGCTTAGAAACAGCATGGATGTGCTCATGCTGACTTCATGCACACACCCAGGATTAAATCAAGAGCTCAAAAGGCTCCCACTCCCTCCTGCAGCATCTGACAGCTGTTGGCATACACTCGTGGACTTCCATGACTTCTATCATGTTAGCGACATTGAGAGAGTGAAAACGGAAAAAAAAAAATGGGTGTCCAAGTGAGGGCTCTGTTTGTTCCTCCCCAAGGACCCTCCATGTCCATTTTCTTTCCTCCACCTCACTCACAAGTGCTCCCTTATGCTGAGAGGACCTGAGTCCTGTCCCATGCACCCACAGGGCTTTCCACACAAGGGCAGTTCAGTTGCCATCATCAGACTTCAGTAGCCTACCAGTTGTTTCTCAGCCTGCTGGGGGCTCTTCACGAGAGCTAACCTGACACGGCCCTCTGCAGAGTAGCCTGGTATCCCAGAGTGGCCCTGGGAAGACTTTATGAATCAATTAATCAATTATGATTTAAGACCACGATGAGGATGCATTTGCCAGATTATACTTTAATTTGCTTTCATTATAGACTTTGACAGGTGTTTCCTACTTAACCTAACATTTGGCTGTTTATGATTTGGGGGCCTAGGAATTGCTGAGTAAGTAACTCCTGTTTAACTTCTCATCTTGGCCTCTGGCCAGCTATCCTAGCAACTTTGGAATCTGCTGTTTGCAGGATTCAGAGATAGACGCCCTCTCCTTCCCATCCATTTGGAAGGTGTGGGGAAGCTGGGTGGATCAGATCACCCGTGTGGAGCTCAGCAAGCTCCATCCTGTCAAACTGGAAGAAGAGACAGCAGTAGGGGTGGAACAGAGGGAGGGGGAGGCCTGCTGAGAAATTATGGGACAGGAGAATGGAAACCAACATCTGGGCAAACTCATCAGGGGTCCCACGCACTGCTGATGAGCAGCAGTTTTGGCTGACAAAGTGGAGCTCTAAGTCAATGACCTGAGGCCCAAGCCTGAGAGTTAGCTAACACTGGTCCTCACCAGAGGGAGGTGCAGCCCTCCGTGAAAGAAACTTAGCTTTAGCCCCAAGCTACAGGGATGGGGGAGAGGTTGGAGAGCTATGCTGAGAGGCGTGGGGCAGGGGTGTGCACGGAGCCTGGCATGCATCCATTTGCTTGCTAACATGCTCATTTCTAGTGCTATATAAGGAAAAGTCCTCAGTCAGGTTCAGACACCTGAAAGCCTTTTACTTTGGCCAGAATCTGTAAGTAAAAACTGTGAAATGGATAAGTAACATTTAACAGGCTAGCAGAGTACAGAAGGCATACCCCTGGCCCAACGCCTAGCAGACACTGCGTGTTTTCCCACACAGTGACTTTTCTAAAGCTCTCTGAGGCTGCATTCTGAGACAAACATCCTCTACCTAAGTGCTAAGCCCATCGGGACGCCAGCGCTAACTTTCATTCTTTTGATGAAATGGAGACTCCAGCAAGGAGGCCATGTCAGATAGAGCCACACCAACCGTGTGACGGAAAGGGCATTTAGAAAGGTGTCTCGGGACAGGGGGCGATCCTGGGCCTTCCAAATGCACTTGTATGGCTTAGTGGCCACTGAGCAAGGGGAGGCCAGCAAAGAAGCACCAGATGTGAGCACCAGGCTCCACCTTCAGCAGCTGCCTGCCACCTGGTGTGCTCAGGTTCAAAACTGTCATGACTTATACAAGCTAAAAAAAAAAAAAAAAAAAAAAAAAAAAAAAAAAAAAAAAAAAAAAAAAAAAAAAAAAAAAAGTGTGTGGGGGAACTTCCCTTGAAAGAGAGTAAAAGTGCAGGATCCTCTAAAAATCCAAGTACTGGGATGAGTGTATGTCAATCCAGTGTATTTTTACCACATATGAACAACCGACTTCAGTAAATCTATCATTTTTCCTTACAGCTGCCAAGCACAAACTGGGAAGGCCCACCACTGTGACCGTATAGAGATGCTCAAATAGAAAGATACAACTAAAATCGGGGGGGGGG
>NW_022196912.1:117008779-117011567 GCF_008632895.1 Mastomys coucha | reverse complement strand
GATGCTCAAGTAGAAAGATACAACTAAAATCGGGGGGGGGGTGATGTAAGTGGAGTACTTTCATGTAGCAACAATGAATAAAAAAAGATGTTGTGAATCTGAAAGAGAGCAGGGAGCAGTGTGAGAGAGGTTTTGGAGGGAAAGGGAAGGGAAGAGATAGTGTAATTATATTATAATCTCAAAGATAAGCGTCCAAAACATAACCAAGAGAATTCTATGCCTTCAGAGAGGAATATGCCACTGAAATATGAGCTCCTTTGTAAGAAACAAAAGGATACAAAGAAACGCACCACGCACTATGCACCGTCACTAAGTTCTCCATTACCCAAGAATACCCAAAATAGCACTTCTACATTGGCTCCCTTCGGGCTGGTTATTAGTAACTCCGCTAGTATTAGCAACCCGATCAGCGGTATGAATTAAAAACAGCAGCTACACTTTTGTTCTCAGCCCACATCTAGCCTATTTTTAAAAGAGAACCTTTTACTGACGTGTTCCCTCAGCACTTGGATGCGCAGGTATCCCACGGCGTGGGAAGGGCAATTACGAATTAGCAGAGAATCTATCCTCCAAACTCAGGGGCAGAGGAAACCCATTTTGGATTTGGAGTCTGTCTTTTCGGTGACTTTTAACAAGTTGTTGCTCTGACATGGAAGCTTGAAAGTAGGCAAGCATTCACTGCCAGGTGGAGATCTGTGGTACTGCCATCATACTGAAACACAATTAAGAGTACAACAGTTCCTGCTGGGCAGTGGTGGCGCACGCCTTTAATCCCAGCACTTGGGAGGCAGAGGTAGGTAGATTTCTTGAGTTCGAGGACAGCCTGCTCTACAGAGTGAGTTCTAGGACAGCCAGGGCTACAGAAAACCCTGTCTTGAACCCCCCCCCCAAAAAGAAAAGTACAACAGTTCCATTCGGATAAACCCATCCATCTAGGGAAGTATTTCCAGGGACCCCCTGAGGACCTGCTGTGCTGCTTCTTCATAGGACTAAAGGGTGAATGTCGGATGTGGTGTCAGTTTCTCCCACTGAGGGCAGCAATGGATCCATGCTGGTTATCTGGGGACTCTGTCCTCTTTGCCATCCTCTCCTGTCTCCCAAGTTGTATTTTTCAGTCACAGAGACATACCCTGCTGCCCTTGGAACATGGTGACTAATCCAAATGAAGAAAGCCGAGGTCCCAGGGTCCCAGGTACATGTTCTGTCCTTACTGATTGTCTAGGTGCTGGGAACTGACACTACCCTCCAAGAAAGAGTGGAGCATGAGTCTAGCTGAGACCCTCTGGCCAAAGGACAGCCAGGAGATCATGAGGTGTCTCCTTACCTCCCTCCAGAGATGGCTAGAGGACCCAGCAGTGAAGGGTGACAGGAGCAGACACGGAAGCAGTGGAGAGATGAGAGAGGAGACTGCGCTTTTTTACCAATGGGAATCTCTCTCCACAGTGGGGGTGTGGGGAGGATAGGGTAGGATGGGGAGGGGTTGGGGAGGATAGGGTAGGATGCCTGAGTGGACGAGGAAGCTTCACTGGCTTCAAGCTATGCCTCACTTTGACTCATTTCATTAATAACTAGAATGATTTACTCTAAGAGTTTAGAGAACATGGGTTACTTCAAAATGGCATGAAACATTAGTCACAAAACTGTCCCTCCAGAGAAGAATAGCAGTGTTTCCTGAACACAGCTTCAACACAGATAATTGCTAAACTTAATGATTCTGTGTGTGTGTGTGTGTGTGTGAGAGAGAGAGAGAGAGAGAGAGAGAGAGAGAGAGAGAGAGACAGACAGACAGACAGACAGACAGACAGACAGACAGAAATATTGGAAATATAATCACAGTGCTTGGAAGGTACTAGGCCCCTGAGAAGTTGAGGTTAGCCTAGACTACAGGATGAGACTCAGGATGAGTCTTAAAAACAAAACAACAACGTAAAACATGTTGTATTTGTGACAGGGGACACACATTCCTGAGTCTCTTCTAGAAATGTCTACGTTTAGCCTTCTCTCATGCTACAGTAGATGCTTTTGTTATTTACGCACCACCCGCTGCTGCAGTAATCACTGTTTTCCCAGCTGCCTTAAGCGGCCTGGTAATTGAAACTGTCAGTGTTCTTCTGCGGGTTTTGTGATAAGCGCTTATTACGGTTGACTCGTGTTCTTCAGAGAAAGCAGCCCGCAACAGCTACAGTATGAGGCACTAGACCCCAAGAAGATCAGCCACACAGATATGCTCAAGACTGAAGGCAATTAATTGCCCAGTGCTGTGGAGAGCACCCAGGGCCCTTGAACTTGTGTGAAGCCTTGTGGTCTCTGGCTACCTGACATGCCAGGCAGACACTTGTCCCTGATGACCCAGCTGTAGTAGCAAGTCCCCAACAAAGTTTTTCCTGATTGCACACTACACAGGACAGAGTCCTGCCTATTCACAACTTCTCCCAAGGATCTTCCTCATCTCTCTCCCTCCTGGTACAAATCACAGTCTACGTTGGAGGTTTAAATGGGCTTGCCTGCGAAACTGCTAAGGACACTGGGGGCAGAGGGTTTCAGCCCTCATGTGTAGCCCAGTATCCAAGAATGTAGTCACTGTCATAAGTGATGTGTTAGAACAGCGGGTCGCGTCAGAACATACCACACTAGGCCCAAACAGTTCCACGTGTAAGAGGTTTATTTGAGAGGGAGAGAGGGGGAAGTTGCAGAGAGAGAGGAGGGAGGGAAGGAGGGACAGGGAGAGGGAAAGGGAGAGGGAGAGGGAGAGGGAGAGGGAGAGGGAGAGGGAGAGGGAGAGGAATGT
>NW_022196912.1:116990349-117008676 GCF_008632895.1 Mastomys coucha | reverse complement strand
GTAAAGGTGGGAGGTGAGCCCAATGGATTCTGGGAATATGGCAGCTGTTGCCCTGGCAACAGGTCTGTAAGACCCGCCCATGCGACACCACAGGCTTTGGATGCCCTGGTGCTAACAATAAGTCTCTAGTGCTGGCCTGCAAGCCCGCTGCCTCAGTGGACACTCAGCAGCTGATCCCCACTTCCCACCCCATTGACTCAGCATATCCTGTCCATTGGCTGTGTCTGGCTTGGCCCATCCTCATAAATACAGAAGGTTCTGGGGCTCCCACATGCTCATTGGACCATACCAGAAAACCTTGCCCACACCCTCACTCTGGGCTTTGTTGGTCCCGTCTCCAAAGTCTGAGCTGCCTGGCAACTGATGAATTACAAATTTCTTTTCTTTTTAAATTTTTTATTTGAAATTCCTCCTCTCTTGGGGGAGGTATGTGTGTTCACGCATGTGTGTATGCCCCAGAAGCCAGAAAAACTGTTGGATGTCTCCTTGAGCTGGACTGAGTCAGATGTGGGTGCTAAGGAACCAAACTAGGTCCCTTACAAGAACAAAAAGGTGCTCTTAACCTAATGACCATCTATCTCTCCAGCCCTGAATTGCAAATTTCTTGATGAGAAAAATTATTGTTTTATTTTACTTTTTTTTTTTTAAATCATTCACAAAACTAGATCCATACTGGGGCAGGAGGAGGAATTACTCCTCTTTTATCTCTTTCAGCCAGTGGAAGATTCAAGTACACTATGAGCATTAGACCTCTACTCCCCAGTCTCCTGACACAGGCTTTGGCCTCCATTCCCCGCCACAAACACAGGCAAGATCATGAGAAGTTTTGCATATGCAGCACAGGCCTACCTGGACAAGCAGCAGGAGGTTTGTGTCTGGCAAAGGTGACTTGAGCTTCAGGGCCTGTAGGAGTTCCAGAACAACGCTCCGAGACAAGTAGAACTTATCCCGCTCCTAAATAAAACAAAATAGAAAAGGTCCGATCATTTTCAAAATTCAATCTGCACCATCCGCGTCAAAGGAGCCTCAAAAATTGAGAGACTGGAAACTCAAAACAGAGCTTAAAAGTATAATTTCGGAAATAAAATTCAAACCAAGAGAGACAGATGGTTCCATGTGTGGAATTAGTCCATCGCTCTTGCTACAACAAGGACACATCACAGAACGAATGAGAAGCGGCATGACTTCTCTCAAATATCAAAGCGACAGGATTCGCTTCTGAGTCACATGGAGCAGAGTCCAAGAACTACATCACTCAAACAAAACTAAGTGTATGTTTTTCGATACAAAAGGATACAGAGAGGCAGGCACAGCTGCCCCCAAAGCTCCATGCTCCACCAAGACTCTCCGTTTGTGACATGGATGGTTTGCAGTGTACAGAGAAGCAGGGGGAATGGGAGACTCTCTGCACCCACCTCCGCCCATCCTTGCTGAAACCTCTCCTTCAACAGAGCCACCTGCAGGCCCCTCTTTGCAACATTTCTCCCTCCCTGAAGTTGTCATTACTCTGGATCTGTTGCTTATTTTGTGTTTTTGTATTTTGACTATGTGAGTACACCTTCGTTGAAACATTGCCTTCTTTGACCTAGTCGCATGGCATCACAGTCTGTGGGTAGCTTTTTTATGCAATTCGGGATTATTTGTGTTGTTTTCTTTAATTAGTCTTTGATAGATGTAACTCATTCTTTTGAGTCAACAGCTTACTAATATTATATTGTATAGCTGTGCACAATTCACTGTCAAATGAATACTAGACAGGCCTTCTTTGTTATCAAACACCACACCCACGAAGGAAAGTGTGTAAGTGTCCAGTTAAGTGAATAGAAACGGGCGCTCGGCGATGAGCACACAGGACAGAGAAGCACATGGCAAACAGGAGCCCCCGTGAGGTCTGAGCTTACTTTCACTCACTGTCCCCACGAGCATAGCATAGCTGGATACTGTCAACTGTGTGAGGAAGGCTTCCTCTTCAAAGGCAGGGTGGAGATAAGGCTCTTCCTGAACTAGTCTCTCTCTTCAAAGCACTTTCTATTTGCTATCCCCAGATGTGCATGGCCTGCCCTGGCTGATCACAGGTACCTTAGTACCCAGAAAGTCTTGTGCATTTAACCCGGGAGCCAACATTGTGCTGGGTCCATCAAAACCAAGTTTACTCTAGGCCTTCTTAGTTTGTGGACCTACACAGAGCATAGGCCCGGAGGATGTGGAATCCAGTCTCTAGCTGACACTTGTCTCATTAGCTTCTGAAACTGCAGCTCAGGCTCTCTGTCATATGTCCAGCATTCCCGGGGGGAACTGGCCTTCAGGGCTAGACTCACAGCTCTACAGTACTCTGCTCCTCTGGACACTAACCTCACAATGCCTGTATAGTTGGCTAGCATACTAATGCTCCCAAGAAGCTTACAAGAAAATGCCCTACTTACTTAAAAATTCTCGTATACACACACACACCACACACATATACCACATACATGCACACTCACTGTTCACACATGCACACATACCACATATACACTCATTCTCTCTCCCCCCCCACATAGACACACACACACACACACACACACACACACACACACACGCTTAGCATGTGGGTGTGCACTGCATGGCTCAGGCCATGACATGCTATCGCTTGCGCTTCTACTGTATACACAAGGCTCTGCTTTCACAGAATATATGGCTTAGCTAGCGATGGAGAACAAAGACTTTTAAGACGGTCTCACCACAATTCCTCAGCATGTATATACCACGTGAGTGTACCTCTGATTCATGGAATTAGAGTGTTTCATTTCAAAATTGCTGCTTCAGTTGCTGACTGATGCCTTATTTTTAAAATTGTTACATGAATTTTAGCTTGGGATTAGGAAAGAATTTCCAGCAATTTGAGATGGCCTTGATTATACTTCTGCAGTTTTTGTGCTATATATTTATGCAAAGCATGATTCTTAGCATCAATGAGAATAAAATAAAACACTAAACAATTCTGAAAAACATTAAAGACAATCTATGTCCTGCAGGATCGAATATTCCAGTAAGATTTGATTCTTTATATAAAAATAAATAAGCAGATCCATCTCACTAATAAGAATTTTTAAAATAAAGATTCACTTTTTTTATTTTTAATGTGTTTGTGCTTGTATCCTTGTGTGGGCATGTGCCTATGAGTGCAGATGCCTGCAGTGGCCAGAAGAGGGCGCTGGATCCCCTGGAACTGGAATAATAAGCAGCTGTAAGCTGCCCACTGGGTATAGGAAAGCTTGCTTAATTCCTCTGCAGGAGCAAGGCCGTGCTCTTACTGCTGAGCCATCTTTCCATCACCCAAAACTTTCCTTTTCCTTTAATAAATGGTAAAAGTGCATGCCCTCCAAATAATTGTTCTAAAATAAACATACCCATGGCTTATCAGCAGTAAATCCTTGGCTGTTTGCAGATTTTATAGTCCTGCAGATCCCAGCTGGTTCACAAGGCTCTGCATTTAACACCCCAGTTTGGAGTGTTCACGTATGAAGGGCACTGATCTGTCTTCCCTGCTGCCCCTGTCTGGCTGGAATCAGGAGCTTGCTGCCCTGTGGAGTGTACAGTGTGTGGTAGTGCTCCCAGTCTCTCTTCTGTTCGTGTGCATTAGGTGCAGATCAGTGTGTTTATAAACCCTGAGTGGACATCATCACTAGGGCTGCATGGTGTTCATCTGTGAGAGGCTTTAAACTGTTGACACCATCTTTCCTCAGCTACGTGGGATCCACTCTTCCTCTCTTCTCCCCTGGTTGTTGCGTATTATGTTTCTGTAGAGAACTACCCCTATTGTACCAGAACTCAAGGTACTGGCTCAAAGTTGACTGTCTTAACCCTAAGAAGCCTGCCACTATGGCTTTTTGTTTTTTTTTTTTTTTGTTGTTGTTGTTGTTGTTTTGTTTTGTTTTTGCCAATACTCTGTATCTGTACCATTTATCTGCTTTTGCTGACAATGTGCTCAAGGATGGCACAGGGCCACCTGAGCTCTGTGGCTTTTCTGTGGATCTGTGTGACACCATCCTCAGTGCCCTCCCTAAACTCTCTACTCTCTCTCGTTATGTTGGCCTGTTTAGTTCATATAGCTTTTCTTCCTTCCTTTCTTTCTTCTTCTTTTCTTTCTTTTTCCTTGCCCTCCCTCCCTCCCTCCTCTCTTTCTTTCTCTCTCTTTCTCTCTCTCCCTTTCTTTCTTTCTTTCTTTCTTTCTTTCTTTCTTTCTTTCTTTCTTTCTTTCTTTCTTTCTCTCTTTCTAGTAAAGTACCTACGACAGGGGCTGAGGAGATGCTCAGTTGGTAAACTGCTTGCTATGCGGGCACAAGAACCTAAGCTCATATCCCCAACATGCACAGAAAAAAAAAAAATCTAAACATGGCAGTGAGTGTTTGGACTCCCACTGCTGGGGAGGCAAAGACAGGAACTAACCAGTGATGGTCAGGTGCGCTGAGAAACTCTGTCTCAAAAACTGAGGTGGTAAGCCAGAGAGAAAGACACAACGTAAACTGTGGACCTCCATATACACCTACATGTACACGTATCTGTATACAACATGAAAATGCACCCGCACCCTCACGCACACGTACACAAGTACACGGGATGTTAAATTTGCTTCTCAATAGGCTGTGACTATAAAGCTTCACTCTGGAAGGAAGCATTTTCTTTTAAATTGGTACTAAACAATCTTCTAAGTTTTCTTAAACATGGTTTTGATTTTAGACTTACTTAAAAGTGTATTTTAGCTGCCAAATATAACAGGCCTCGGGTACTGCCACAGACACATCACTTTGTAAGAATTGGGGAAAGTACATACAATCACACCCGTGAACACAGCACTGCAAGGTTTTCAGAGTCCCAGTCTGTGTGCACCAACACTTGCATCCATGCACACTACCCTCTGTGCCAGACGCACATCTGTCTGGACATCACTCCTTAGTTTTAAATGTTCTTAGTGTCTTTAGGTGAATTTTAGGTGTCTTTTATAGATGATAGATAACTGTTTTCGAAAGCCAATCTGACAATTCCTAATTAGTATCATAAACATTCGTTGTGACTACTACCCTGCTTAGAGTTCATATCTATTTTTCAATTTATGTTATTTCTTTTTTATTATATATATTTATTATATTTGTGTGTACATGTGTGTGTGTGCTCTATCTTCACACAGACTACAAGATGGAATCAGATCCCATTACAGATGGTTGTGAGCCAGCATGTGGGTGCTAGGAATTGAACTCAGGATCTCTGGAAGAACAGTCAGTGCTCTTAACCACTGAGCCAACTCTCCAGCAGCTTATTCTCTATCTTTTGTTATAATTAAATTTTTATTTGTATCTTATCCCTGTATTTGTTTGGAACTTACATAGTGTATTTCTGGCCTTTGGAGTTTATATTTAAAATACTGACAAGTGTTAAGAGTTTAAAGTTACATATAATCCCTGTCCTTGTGAACAGGGATTTAAATCCATCCCAGAGCTACACACAAGCACATACAGGCACAGACACACACACATTCTGTATACAGGTTATTGTTAGTTGGTATTTTATTGTCCTTTTGTTTTATACTTAGTATTATTAATACTATGTATACTTAATATTATTACTACTGTTGCTTTATATAGTCAATGGTCTCTCAGACTTACACATTTTACTAATTCCTTTGGTAAATTTCCTTTGTATATTTAAAAACTTCTTTTGTTGGTTCAATTCCCTTTTTATTATAATACATCTTGAAATATTATGTCAGTAAGAATATGCTCACATTTCCAGGGGATGGAGAGATGGCTCCGCAAAGAGCAAATACTGTTCCTACAGAGGAGCCAGGTTCAGTTTCTAACACCCGCTTGAACAGTTCATATCTAACTCCAATTCTACCGGATCCAATGCTCTCTCCTCTGCCCCCATGGGGAGACAGGCACACACATGGTGCGCATACATAGATGCAGCACTCACACATATAAAGAAAATAAAAGCAAATGAATCTCCATGAGAATCGATCAATACTTTCTTTCCTTCCTCATGAATACCTCCTTGGCCTTCAATCTTAAAAGATATTCTTAGCTATAAAGGATTCTAGGTGAACAATTCTTCTTCTCTTGTATCATTTTAAAGACTTTCGCACTGGAATCTAGTTCCCTCTGGGATTGTAAGGCTGGCTGTTAAGTCTATTTTCAGAGTGTTTGTTCTCTCAGTTGCTCTTAAAACATTGCTTTTTCCAATCACAGCTGGTCATATAAACTAACATGTGCAGGTAAGTGGGTGCAGGTGAGTGGGCGCAGGTGGGTGGGTGCAGGTGAGTGGGTGCAGGTGCATGGGCACAGGTGGGTGGGCACAGGTGAGTGGGTGCAGGTGAGTGGGCACAGGTGGGTGGGCACAGCTGAGTGGGAGCAGCTGAGTGGGAGCAGGTGGGAGGATTGTAATACTTTTGGACACATTGCATCCCAAATCAGAGAACTGATGGTTTTCACTAACTAGGCAAATGACAAAAGCCTAGTCTGTTTTCTACAGATTTACCTGTGTGTAAGATCCTTATATCTTTCATCTTTTTATCTTTGTCTCCATGTTTTTCGATGTCTTTTTCCTTTTCCATGTCTCCAATTCTCCCTTTAAGCTATGTCTAATTTGCTATTTAACTTGTGAATTGCACTTTTTAACTTAGTGATTATCTTTCACTGTTTTTTTAATCTTTCACTTTTTATCAAGCTTAAACTGGCCTGACTTTTTTTTTTTAATGACTAAACTCCTTTCCAGGTTGTTTCTTTAATCCTTTATATGCTTATAGTATGGTATGTACTCGAATGGCCCATGTCTCATAATTTTCATGTTCTTGGGAGAAATATCATTACTATTTATTGATTCTCCTAATCTAGTTCTAACCTGATGGGTGTTTTTCCTTGGGAAGTATTGAGTTTAGACTACTTATGATCCTCAGAGTTTTAGCCTCAGGAATCATGCTGGGGACGGGCTGCAGGCTCCTCTATCCAGAGATGCCTGAGGTTTGTTTCTGAGCTTCCTTCTGCAGAGACAAACTCAGCACCTGTTGCCTGAGTGGCATCAGTATCACATGACTCCAGCTTGGCTGCTGTCACAGCTTGTGAGGACCATAAATTCAAACCATTACTCTTTTCAATGATCGCCTGAGCTTACTAATTTCTCAAAGGACATTATATTATTTCTCCATTAGAAGGCTAAAATTCATAGCATTGCTTGTCACTACTACATCACAAATGTATTCTGCCCAAACTACCCTTTTACCCAGTGGACAGCCTTGCAAGGGTTCTAACCTCCTGAGGGCAATGACCTGGCTCCAACTCCTGGCATGGAACTAAAAACACCATCCCTTCTCTTGTAAGGACATTGGCACTCAAACACCGGGTTGTTAAGACAGCAACTCCCTGACACAAACCTGCTTACGTGCTCCACATTTGGGTTCTCAAATCCCTCTTCATTTGTCTCTGTCATTCTTATAACATCGAACGTACATTTAAAGTAAATATTATAAAAGTATTACTATATTTCATCCAAATTCTAGTCTTTTCAGTGGGGGTGGTTCTAGGTTCTCTAAACTGCCTGACTGATGGGAAAAGATGTCACCAGGACTCTTTATGTTTTCCTGTCTTCTTATTTGATTATATAAGGAGGTGCTATTAGATAGAACTCTTTTTTAATAAAATGGCTTCTAAAAATAAAGCATTTTACTGAACTTGGGACTGTGTTGTGTATACCCACTTTTTTAAGTGTAAAAGAAAAAGGGGGTTGAGTTACTTCTCAAAGAGAATGTGCAAGGGGGAAAAACAAATTACTGTCTTGAGAGGTAGAAAATGAGTGCCCCAGGCAGGGCAGTAAGTAACTTAGGATGTGAAAGGCCAAAGAGAGTGTTATCATGGAACACTTAGCATGGGGGAATGGGTGTAAGTTGGTAAGAAAGATGACCGGGGAGCTTTTTATAGATAGAAAGAAGGCTTTGTTGTAAAAGGAGAGTTTTAAGAGGAAAAGAAAGGGGGCATAGAAGGAGGCGGCAGGGATAAAGAGTGCCCTGCATGTTCAGGAGGGACCCACAGATACAGAGGCCCATTGAAAACAAGCTCAGGGCCCTGGGCCTTGGAAGGGAGCCCCGCAGTGTCCTCAGGGTGGGAAGGACCCCACTTTCCCCTGCCGCCTGCATTCCCTGAGGCCAGTGCCCGGCAGCCATGATAAGGCAGCCATTACTACTGGACAGGAAGTACTTTTCCATTGGCTCAGCCGTGGGAGAGAGGTGATAAAGACAGTCCAGCAGAGGAACCCTGATTGAGAGTCTCCTCTCAGAGGCCAAGAACCCAGAGCTGGGACGCAAACACTGGAGCATGAGGAGCACACCAGAGGCTTTTACGAATACAGAGATGCTGGGGATTTTTTTTCTTCTTCGGCTATAAAGAAGGCACACAGTGATCGCCTGCCTACTAATGATGCTCTAACAAACTTGAAAAGGTCTTTATGAGGTCACTTAGGCCACATACTGTCGTTGTCTAAACCATGTGGCCTCGGTCTCCAAATCTGTACATTGCTGAGCCATTTAGTGTACGCGTGTGTAAAGTATCCAACCAGATGCCAGTTTAACAGCTGACAGGGACATGCCACTTGTGTCTCTGGGGACACACAGGAGGGTTACCTTTGTGAACGCTCGGTAGCACAAGCCACACAATTCCACCAGGTAGGCCAACGTGAAGACTGCATTCTGAATGACAAAGCTCAGTAGCTTGGAAAATGGCTCCAACAAACTCTGCAGTGAGATCAGACAGGTAAGTTGTTTATGTCCTCATTCTACAAAGGCATTTTATTACACCTTAACTGCAAGAGTTGTTTTTTGTTTGTTTGTTTGTTCGTTTGTTTTTTTGAAATCTAACGCAAAGAGCTGTTAATAGCCACTCTATTGGTCTAACAAATCAACCAACAATTCAAAGAGAATGACTCAGTCATTTTATTGTTCAAAAAGGAAAAAAGAAAATCAAACCTCTCATTTTCTCACATGGCATCACTTACAAACCGGCCTAATGATGGCCCTGTCCTCATGCCAGGCTGGGCAGTGCCACCTCTGTGAGGCTGTGTTAGGATCACTCAGTCTGTTCCTCCGGGCCCTCAGGCAGCTGCAGCTGCTCAGATTCAAACCCACCAGTTATGCTCTTGGGAAGGCCCATGTGTCTCACCAAGGCCCGTGGGCTCAGCCCTAGTTCCTGCTGCCCAGCTTCCTGAAAGTGTTAGTCAGAGACAAGTTGTCTGTTTTCTTATCTGAAGTCTACCATCAGGGCCAAGTTTTAGTCTTGCAGGCTTTCACAAGTCACTCATGGTTTGTAAGCACCCTCTGAGTGCTGAGCTGGGCAGAGCTCAGTGCTCCCTCATTGTTTGTCTTATCCAAGGTTCTTCTGACAACTCCAGTAGCCAGGGAGAGCGTAAGCTCTAGCACTGGATTTTATCCTTCTTAGTTGGAACCTTGGCTCTAGATACAGACATGCACAATCCATTTTTTATTAACAATATAAGAAATTAAGGTGCTCTTTGATTCTTCAGAGCCATCCATCTTAATAGCCACACTGAAAACAACACCTCAACAAAAATGTCTGCATGAAATTTTCACTTCAAATATTCTTCCTTAAAATACATTTCCAGAAAAAGAAAGACTCAGTAAGAGGATATAAACATTTTATAAATATTTACTTGCTGTATGTTCACGTGTAGTGAGTGTGCATGCCATTGTGCGCATGTAGAGGTCTGAAAACAACCTCAGGTAGCTGTCTTCACTTTCTATCTTGTTTTAGGCAGAGTCTCTCTTGCCCTCTCTCAAAGCCCCTGTCTGGCAGCTCTTATGTGAGTTCTGGTGATGGGGGCTTAGGAAGTCATGCTTGTTGCCAAGGGCTTTTACCCTCCAAACAACTTTGCAGCTCCAGATATATACTTAAATATTTAAAGATTTAGATGATTTTTATTTACATGTGTGTGTATGTATGTGTTTAATACCATGTGTGTGCTGGAGCCTGAGGAAGCCAGAAGAGGGCATCGGATCTCCTGAAGCTGTAGTTACAAGGGAGTGTTAGATGCCTGCGGTGGATGCCTGGAAGCAAACTTGGGGTCTGCAAGCACTCTTAATTTTTAAACCTTCTCTTCAGCCCAGATATGAAACTTGTTGAGGTTCCTTTTATATTTACATAAAAAGCAGTTCATTTTGTTTGTCCCCTGAGGATGGGTTTGTTTTTCATTTATTGATATTTCTCTATTGAAATCTTTGTGGAGCTTTTCATATAGAAACTTTGAAATGGTGCCTATAGATAGAAAGCTATATTGTGCTTATATCGAAACACACCTAAACAACAGCTAATTGGCAACATGGCACATCAGAAAAACCTAGAAACTTGCTCTCTAAGGACCTATGCTTAAGTTTCAGATATTCACAAACTAGCTCTATGACCTTGATTAGACAGGTTGTTTCTGGGCCTATGTCTTTCTCTGTACAGTTGCAGACTGGCTAACCTCTCAACCAGCTAGCATGAACTATGACTCTGTGAAGGCATAGTTAAGGCTATAAGAAATGTGCATTGTTGGTAGATGATGAGCTAGTAATTATGCACTGTCATAAAATAAGCTCTTGTACTACTACACAGGAAGCAGCTAAGATATATGAGCAGGGTATAAAAGGAAATGAGAAATAGTCCTGAATACCCCCACAAGGCTCATGATCTTCCTGGCATCTGTGTTAATATTAAAAGCTCAATCAAGGAAGTGCTTCCTACAGATAATATGAGCATTTAAAACTCTTAAATGGGACTTGAAGAATGAAAAAGTGTTCAGCACACTGATAAGGGTTTAAAGTATGTCAGCCAAAGGAAACAGCCTAAACAAAGGTGAGGGTCTGAAACTAAGATTATATGTGTAAAGCTCTAAATGCAATACAGGAGCATTCAACAGACAGTTTCCACTGTCATCATGATGATAGTGATGCTGACTTTGAAGCTGCTTGGGATGCATGGGTGAATGGAACAAGTAGCAGAGATTAGGCTGGGAAGGTGGGCTGGTGAGAAGGGATGTGACTGTATGCCACACCAAGGAATTTAAACGTTATCCTGAAAGAAATCAGTAGTCATCAAAGACTTTTAGCTAAGGAACCAACACGACCCTATTTAAAAGGCTCAGCTAGTTGGTAATCTGGAGGATGGAGTGATGGGCTAGACCAGGATGAATGGCTACACACAGTAGGTAGCATTGCAGGGTGTTAGATCATGACCTAGAGTGATGCTAATGGGATCATTCCAGTTGCAGTCATGGTATCAGTATTGCTATCTGCCTGTCTTGCACTTAGAAAGTAATCAAATAATCAACCAGTCAAGCTTTTCTGAAGTACTTTAAAACACAAAATACATACCCTCGTGGCATTGGTGGAAGGTATCTTCAAGAGGCAAATCATAATTCTCAAACTGGAATCTAAAGAACACTGTGAACAGATATGAAAAGGGAAAAGTCAGCTCTCAAGGTTTCCTTTGCTTCAAATATTTCCTGCATTTATTTTGCAAAAGGAAGAAGTTGGGTCTGGGGTGATAGGTCAGTCAGTAAAGGGCTTGCCACACAGGCATAAAGCCCCAAAGTTGCTCTCTAGAACCCATGTAAACAAGCAGGGTGTGTTGGCAGGTGTGGTGAAGGCATTGAGACTCCTGGAGCTCACTGCTCAGCCAACCTGGCCAACTCAGTGAGCTCAGTCCAGGAAGAGAGTCCATCTCAAAGACATGGTGGACCATGCCTAAAGAGTGATTCCCAATGCTGACTTCTGGCCTCCACATGAACACATTCTCACAGCAATTCAGACATACATATACCCTTATATATATATATGTATACACACATGCACAAACATGCACACACACACACATACACACTCTCATGTACTTACACACATGCATACATAGTTCTTACTGTAACTACAGCTATACTGTTTCCTATGCATATTAAAATAGTCATTTTCAGATAAAGATTTCAATGAAAAATTACATAAAACTAAAATAATCATTAAATAAATTAAATAAATAAACACAGCTCGGAAGCTATTTCTCAAAGATATAGTTCTAGAATTAAATGATATAGATAGTTGGATAATGAGATGTTTGTAGAGATGAATGTATGGATGTATGGATAGATGGGCAGATAGGTGGGTGAACAGGAGGCTAGAGGGATGTTAGGCAGGCACATAGGTAAGTAGGCAGATGTTAATTGTATACTAGTCTAAGGAGGTACACTAAATTATGAAATGCTATTTTGGGGCAAAAAAAAAAAAAACCTTATATAAATCATTAGTCCAAATAAGGTCCAGTTTTATCACCCTTTCTCTGGGATTTGTTTCTTATTTTAATTTTTCACAAGGTTGGGGATTAAACTTGGTCCTCGTGTATAGAAAAAAGGTGTGGTTCTGCTGAGCTACATGTCCCCAGTCCCTAGGAGGGAAGTCACCATCCCTTTGTCAGGAAAAGACATGACCTGGAAGCTGGAGAAAAGCAGTAAAATTTCTGAGAAAGAAAACCAAGATTCTACATCAAAATGTGCTTTGGAAACCCCCATGTTTACAGAGATTGGAAGATATGGCAGCACACAAACAAGCTGCCGCTGACTGTGGTAAGCATATCCTTACAGCTTCACATGTACAATGGACGCTGACCCCCTTCCACACAGTACAGACTAAGCCAGAGGGAGCGTCTTGGATCCCTGGACCTGCAGCTTGTCTGTCACTTGAAATCTGCATTTGTTCAATCCTCAGGCCACACTCTGACGGTCACAGCCCTGTCTTTAGCAGGGACTGTAGTGCACACTGAAGTCCAAGGTCTACTTCAATGAGACTTCTCAAAAGCACACTGCACGAGTTTCCCTGGAGGGTATCTCCCCAAGAGATTAAGGACAAAACAGAATCCGTTCTCCAAGCTGACCTGGTAAGGAACACTCTTACACAAATCCTGGTGGTATTTTCTAGGTATCTTTTAAAAGAACCTCGGCCTGTTCAATATGTCAATATCCTTCAGAACTGGTGTGACATTTACTTACTTTAAAGCAGGAGCTGAAAACTAGCTGCCGAGCAGGCCAAACTCTAGTGACTTAAAAGCCAGAAAATGTCATCGTAGAGGGGGGAAAAGAGCCCTATGCTGAGGCTTTCCCCACATAACCACCATCAGCAGGAGAGGAGTGCAGCCCTGTAGGAGCCCGTGCATTAACGCCACCGTCAAGTGTCTCAGTTCTCCGAATTACCTTGCCTCTCACCACACTACTCAACTCATTAGGGTGGAGTCCCTGCAGGCATAGCTGATTGTCACAAATTAGGCATGCTAGTTGTTTACAGCAGCAGCACCCCCTGCCGGTCAGTACTGAATTCAGCATTTTCACTATTTATTGGACTAGATGCTTCGGAATGCTTCTGAATGGCTCATCAGCAAAGAATGTTCCAGCACAACACTCTGGTCTAAGGGGGTTCTGTGTGGCCATGTTAAAATGTGTGTAGGGGTGTGGGGTGTGTGTGTGTGTGTGTGTGTGTGTGTGTGTGTGTTGTGGTGCATATATGGATGTTTGAAAGAAATCTTTGGGAGTCAGTCTTTCCATCCATTGTGGGGGACTTGGGAATCAAACTCAGATTGTCTGGCTTGGTGGCGAGCACCCTTACTCCCTGAGCTATCTTGCTAGCCCAGGAGTAGTCCTCTTTGCTTGGATTTGTTCGTCTACTTTAAGCTATGGATAGACAGGTATCGCAGAGAGCCGTGATACAGAAACCTTCTGCACTGCTGTCCATAGTCCCTTTGAACCCTAGTAGCCGCACTCAGCAAGCTAAAGCCTCCGAATTACCAGCTCCCAGCATCCTCATTAGCATCCACTGGTTCAACAACTGTGATTGCCACGGCTAACTGACCTCTGCAACATCTTACTCGTATGAGGTGGTAAGTACTTATTCCAGAAGTACCAACGTGTGACTTCTCTGGTCAGATGAACAAGTGATCCAATTTTGTTTCAATTTAAGTAATTTTTAAAAAAAGTTTATTTATGTATCTGAGTATACTGTTGCTCTCTTCAGCCACACCAGAAGAGGGCATTGGATCCCATTACAGATGGTTGTGAGCCACCATGTGGTTGCTGGGATTTGAACTCAGGACCTTCTGAAGAATAGTCAGTGCTCTTAACCGCTGAGTCATTTCTCCAGCCCCTCGATTTGAGTAATTTTATCTATGAGTTATGTGAAGAAATCACACAACTCTAGTGGAGCAAGGGTCAAAGAACTAGCTCTACCAAGGCTGGCTGCCTCCTGGCCCAGGTCCTAGAGATATGAATGCTTGCAGCTTTCTTGCTTTACAAGAGTGTGTGGTCATACAAAGAGCACTAGACTGAGAGTCAGGAGGCATGGGCTCCAATCTTCACCCCATCTGCATGGGCAATTACAACCTCTTCTCTTAATGTACAGCTCCTTATTTGACAATACACAGAAAGAGCATGTCTTATTGGTTTCTCCCGCTTTAATAAAATAAGCTCCTGCTTTTCTTTCTTTTCTTTTCTTTTTTCTTTTTTCATGATCAGGCTCGTGATAATAATGATCCTTGAACTATAGATTAACCACTGAATATCATCTTGCTCTTTCCTGAACATTACTCAAAACAAAACAAAACAAAAACAAAACAAAACAACAACACATGTCACTTTAAATAATTATCTAAAGCTAACACTTTACCTATATCTGGATTCCTTTTAGATAAACTATTAATTTCCTTGCCTATTGGATAGCCACTTGGGAAAAAAAAATGTTTCCTCATAAAGGTGATCTAAGAACTGAGGATATAGTTCAGTAATAGAATGACTACCTAACGTGCAAAGGACGCTGAGTTCTAGCTCCCTCACTTGAGATGAAAACAAACACAAATTTAAAAAGAAAGAAAGGAAAGGAACAAATCACATTGTATTGGTATCCAACTAAAAACCACGTGGCCACTGGGCACCTTCATTACCAGCAAATAAAGTATCAACTCTATGTTGCTGACGGCGGAGTGGATGACCTAAAAAATTCTCTTCACTCTTGCTGACAGACTTCCCCTAGCCCTTTGAGATCTATCAGATCACCCGACCGTGCTTCACGTGTTGGTCTCTGTTGGTAAGCAGATGGATAGAAAAGTAACGGAAGCTAAAAACTTGGACTGAGCTCACCTTCAGAGGTAAAGCACAAGGCAGCTTGGCAAAAAATGTCTGAAACTGGTTGCTGATCGTGGTCCAGAGGCTACTAGGAGAATCCATGGGCAGAGCTTCCATGAATGTGGCAATGTTTTCCAAACAGCGTATCATAGCACCCCCTGCTGGTAAATTCTTTTTGTTATTTAGACCCTAAAAACACAAAAGCATAGGCTGAAATAGTACATGAAATAGTACATGAATCTGAAATAGTGCATGAATCATAAAGCTTCCCAGTGAAGGTTTGCTTAGAAATCTTAAATATTCACACAATAAACATGATGGACAGTCTGCTATGCAGGCTGATTGCTCTAACAGGCAGAAGGGATACAGAAGAAAAACCAGCTATGTTTAGAAAAACTGCAGGTGCAAAACTAATGATCTTTACATCCACGAGATAAAATGGGATCATGAATTAACTAGCTAAGGATATATAACTGGTGGGGTTAGGTGGTAATGAATGATGCCTGCTGGAAAGAATCTTCCAGAATAAAGACTGGCGCTGCTGATTTCTCCCTAGCAACAGCTGGGCATGGTGAAGCAGTCCGGGATTTCTCTCTGTAACTCGTAAAAACCTCAAGCCAATCTCAAGATACAACACTTCACCGTGAAGCAGTTCAGGGGTGCCTCGTGGAGGGAGATAGGTACATGACTCTGCCTGGGGCCTAGGGTACCTTTCACGCAAACCTACCTCCAAGAGCTGACTGAGGGCAGCAATTGAGCTCAGCTCATTGAAGTCCATGAGAGATGTGGCTAAGGTCCGTAAAAAAGTCCCATCTATAAAGCAAATTGTCAGATTTAGTAGGGTTTCTGGGGACTGGCCAGGCTTACAGTGTCTGGGTCCTCAGGGAGTGAGTCACCTTTGATAGCACTCTGGAAGAGCTGAGGGAAGATGCCGTTGGGGGCCAGCTGATGGAAGATACAGCGCAGGAACTGCTTGGCCACACCTGCTGCATTGCCTGGAACCATCATGCTGCATTCAAACAGAGAGGAAAACACAAGCTATGGGCCAACGAACATGCGTACAGTGATTTAGAGGTTAGGCTCTCAATGCCACAGTTTTATCCACTATCTTGCTCTCACTATTTGCCCTAGAGGGATGAAATTATCCATAGTCAAACCTAATATTTCATAACAATTTTTCAGACAGAGCCATAAAGTGCCAAAGTGACAGCAGAATTATTCCTGGCCTCCCCAAGTACAGCTGAGCATCCCAAAGCCTGCAAAGGCCACAAGTCCAGAAGTGGACGAGAATTATCAGCAAGGACCTAGCAAGGCCAAGATGGTTGCCCTGAGGGAATGCAGTGGGTATCGTCACTTCTTCCAGGAGACCTGTCATGTTTTCTTGGAACATCTGATCTGGAACTTGTAGCAAAAAGGACTCAAGAGTTTTACATGGCTCTACCTCTTAGACCAAAGCACCAGAAAGAATGATTCTTGAGATGGTTGGTTAGAGGGAGTAGGTTACCAGAAGGAAGAAGTCAAAGATCCCAAGTGGATGAAGGAAAAGAAGTTCTCCTATGCTAGGTACGTCAGCCTCTGCCTCATTAGGCCAAGTCCACCCTGGAATGTTGGTTCAAAGGCCAAAGATGGCCTTCAGGAAACACAGAACCCGAAACTTATGCCTAACTTAAGAAAACAGAACAGGGAAACCTTTGGCTGTTTGTTTGATGAGCTCCCCACCCCCACCCCATAGCCCTCAAAATAACATCAGATAAAACTGTTATCTGAATAACTAAATAAACACAAAGGAACAGGAAGAGAACACACAGCGCAGTATTCCTCTGGACACTGCATCTGATTATAGATGACTAGGGTAATATATCATGACCATAAGGGTTTATCTTTAGAATGCCAGAATAATTTCACAATCAGTGGGGACAAGGCAAGGAGGAGGACCAGAGTTCAGATCCTCCATGTGGGCACAGTGAACCTCTATAACATGAACCTCAGAAGATGGAGCTCAGGGATCCCCTGAGTGAGCAAGCTTCCTATCCAGACCAGCGACATCAGCAAGCTCTGAGGCCTGATGGAGAGACCCTGCCTCAAAGTATAAGGTGGAAGAATGACCAAGGAAGATTCCTGTATCAACTTTGGGCCTCCACACGCAAGTGTGCACACAGCTACAGACATGCCCACTCACATACATGTGAACCATCACATATGTACACACATGCTATACACACAAGGAAGAGAAAAAATCAATGCAATTCAACATATTAAAATAAAAAATACTCAACATATTGGAAATAGAAGAAAACACCCTCGATTTGTTTAAAAAAAGGGGGGGTCTGTGAAAACAAAAACAAAAACCCTGGCTAACACATAACCAGAACAAGGTGTTGAAGGCGGGAAACAAAACAGGAATGGGCACTTCCATATCCCTCATTGTGCTGGTGGTTCTGCATACTATGATAAGAAAACAAAAAACCCAAAAATTATCAGAAAGGAGACAGTAAAACACATTTTTTGGTAGGTGATATAATGTTTTCCAAACAAAATAAAACCATATAAAGTGTAGAAGTCTAAGGAACTTTTAGAACTTGTGTGTGAATTCAGCTAGGATACAACACTAATCCAGAAAAATCTATTTATCCACCAGGAAAAAAATTGAAAATTATTTCCTTCAAAATTCAATTTACATTAGCTCTAAAATGCATAAAATCCTTAGGGATCAATCTAACAAGATTTAACAGAAGATTTACAAAATTACAAAATGTTAAATTTAACCAAAGATGTACAAGACCACTACTAAACATTGCTCGGGGGTTAGGTTGATGGCTCAGCCTGGACAATACTTGCCTTACAAGTTCCAGGACTTGAGTTTGAACCCAGAATCCTCCTAACAGGGAAGGGCATTGGTAGTGTACAGTGGGAACCCTGGCACTGGGGAGGTGAAGATGGGAGATTACAGAGGCTCACTGACTACTAACTGGAACCTCTAGACCAATGAGAGGCTATGTCTCACAGGAGCTAGACCCTAACTGGAACCTCTAGACCAATGAGAGGCTGTGTTTCACAGGAGCTAGATGGCATTCCTAAGGATGACACCCACCACATATGTGTGCACACATGTCAAAATCATAGCTGAGAGATTATATATATATATATGTATATATATAC
>NW_022196912.1:116928975-116990339 GCF_008632895.1 Mastomys coucha | reverse complement strand
ATATATATATATATATATATATAATCCAGCATTGTTCTATTATTCTATCGGTTATTCCCAAATTAATGTACACTGTCAACTTCAGTAACCATTTTGTCTAAACAAGGAGAAGCTTAGGTAGAATGTAGCGCTGATGCCTGTTATATCAACAGTGAGAAGACAGAGAAAGGAGAATCACCACAAGGTTGAGGCCAGCCAGGGCTCAAAGCAAGACACTGTCCTGAAAAGCAAAGAGAGAATAAAAAAGAGAAACTAATTTGGAAATTTAAAGAATTTATATAGCTAAACAAATTTGTAGAAAAAGGAAGGAAGGGAGGAAGGAAGGAAGGGAGGGAGGGAGGGAGGGAGGGAAGAAGGAAGGAAGGAAGAAAGGAAGGAAGGAAGGGAGGAAGGGAGGAAGGAAGGAAGGTAAGGAAAGAAGGAACAAACTAAGGAAGAATACTCAGGCTACCTGATGCCAAGCCTCACCACTGTAATCCAGAGCATATGGCACCAGATCAGTGATTCTCAACCTGCAGGTCATTAGCAAAATTAGAGTTAGAAGGTAGCAACAAAATAAATTTATGGTCGGGGATTCATCACCCATGAGGAATAGCATTAGGAAGGCTGAGAAGCGCCACTCTAGAGGAAGGATCGGTGCACAGCCCAAAGGAACCAGGTGGATGCACATTACCATAGGGGACTCGGAGTTCAGCACCTATCATAGTGGGCCCACGAGGGAAGGGGTCTTCAGCACAGGAGGATGCTGACATAGCTGGGTATGTGATGTGAACACACAGAATGGCCCTACCCTTGCCCAACATTATATAAATGGTAATTTTGATCGATTATGTAAGTGATAAATCTAAATGCTAAAGTTATAAAACATCTGGAAGAAAGAAAGCAATAGAGAACACACCAGAAAAAAACAATAGAGAACACACATGACTTAGAAGCAGACCAGGTTTTCTCAGCTAAACAATAAAAATCCATAATTACACATACTTTAAAGTATGGATAAGTTAGAGTTCATCTAAGTGAAAACCTTGTCAACAAATTATAGCATCGGGAAAATGAATGAGCCAGGCCTAGCTAAAGATGTTCTTAAAAATATTTATCCAAAGAAGTCTGACAACTCCGGTGTAAAAAGAAAACATTCCAATTTAAAATATGGAAAAGATTAGCTAAATGAACACGTCAGGCGAGGATATAAAATAAATAGTGGATGGACACTTGAAAAAAAATGCCATCAGGAAGATGCAAATTAAGACTACAAAGAGGCTGGGCAGTGGTGGCACACGCCTTTAATCCCACCACTTGGGAGGCAGAGGCAGGCGGATTTCTGAGTTTGAGGCCAGCTTGGTCTACAGAGTGAGTTCCAGGACAGCCAGGGCTATACAGAGAAACCCTGTCTCGAAAAAAACAAAAAACAAAAAAACAAAACAAAAAAGACTACAAAGAGATAGCCACCACATAGCCACTCCATCTGCTACAGTTGAAAATACAAACAACTGGCAGTACGAAATCTGGCAAGGACGTGGGGCAGCCTCAAGCCTCACTGATAGTGAAACTATAAAATAGTATCCCACACAGGATGAATAGCATAACCTTTATTTAATATTTTCTTCATTTTTACTTATGTGTCTATGTGTGAGTATACACACCATGCCCAGATGCCCTCGGAGGTCAGAAAAGAACACTGGGTCCTTTCGAACTGGAGTTACAAGCAGTTATGAGCCGCCATGGGTGCTGGGACCCAAAGTTTGGTCAAGAACAGCAAGCACTCTTAAGTGCTGAGCTAGGCCCTAGCACAAATACCTTTATACAGCCATATTTATGTGAGAGAAGTTCTGATTTCTTATTTTTTTTAAAAAAATAAATCAAGCACACACATATTTTTGTGGCCCAACGACTCCATTTCCAAGAGAAATAAAGCATCTATTTACAAAGAGCCTTGTCTAAGAATGTTCATAGCAGCAAAGAAATCATACTGAATTAGAAGAAACCGCACTGAACTAGAAATAACCCTGAGAACCTTTAGTAGAAACCTGAATTAACCACGTGAGGCATGCTCAGTTTTGACAAAGAAACACACCAAGGTACCAGCAATGGCATGGATAAATCTCCAAGCACTGTTGCCTGAAGAAGCCAAACACAAAACAACAATGCAATTCCATTCATGCAAAGTTCTACAGCAGGCAAAACTAATCTACCACTGAAGAAAAGAGCATTGCTCTACAGCAGGCAAAACTAATCTATCACAGAAGAAAAGAGCATTTGCTTCCATGGTTGGAGGAGGACAACCGGCCCGATGAAAGATGGGCTCCTTCTGGAGGTCATGGTTAAGTTCTGTCTTGACAGGGCCCAGGTGTGCAACTATTTGTCAAATTCAGTAAATGTACATTTAGGGTTGTGTGTAAATTATACAAAAGAAAAGCCACACCTACAGTACTACCATGGTGTCTGTCAACCAGAATGTATTATACATGGGCCCTGACAGGATGGGGGTCGTGTTTTAAGGCAAAGCGTGTTAACCCTCACCTAGTGCTCTGTGACCTCAGTAAATCTAACCTTGAATGACCTCTGTGGTCTGGCTGAGTCTATCTTGTTCGCTTTACTTGCTGCCATCTTCTCTGTGTTCACTGAAGCCACATTGGCCTGTCTCCAGGCTCACCATCCTCTTTCCTGACTTGGAGCCCTTGTCCCGGCTGTGCCCTCTGCCTGGGGCCTTCTCTCCATAACCTGCTGCATAGATCACTCTCTCACTTCGATTTTTGTTTAACTAGCACTTTCTCCAGGAGGCTAGCCTTAGCCATTGTGTGTAAAATACCAGTCCTGAGCCTTCTCTATCACCTGGAATTAGTCAATACTCAGAACACATCGAATTAAATGATACTAAATTACACGGGCAATTTCTTATTGGCCAACTTGCTTATTTTCTGTCTCGTTGACTTGAATGTAATTTCCACAAAACCAGGATTTGACATCTGACTGCCCTCTCTAGCACCTGGCACTCACTCTGTACATACTCATTTATGGGTCTATAATCTTAGCGCAAGATAGGGAGGACACAGAGGGTCCCCTGGGCTCACTGGTGAGTGCCTGGTTCTATAAGAGACCTTGTCTCAAAAAGTAAGGTGGAGGGTGCTGAGGAAGACACTCAGGATTGATTTTTCTGACCTCCACACTCACTGTGCACACATGCACACGCTCAAATAAATAAATGTGTAATGAATTAACGTTATGTGAGTCTATTTCCTTCACAGTAGTTAACATGGTTACCACACACTTTTGGGACTATTCATTCATGTTTGCCTTCTTTGTAAGACTAAAAGCCAAATAAGGCAAGGAATCACGCCAGCTGTTGCCTTTAACGAGGACCCAAGCAGGGCTGGGGTGCAGCTTGGCAAGAGGGCATTTTCCTAGAATCCCTGAGGCTCTTAGTTGGACTCACAGCATGACCAACAACAAAAACCTCACTAAACTGGTACAAGTCGGGCTTTAGAATGCTTGTTGAGTAACTGAGTGAGTGAGGAAATACGCAAACCCAGGTCAGAAACTCTTAGGAGCTATGGGAATAGCAGGCCTCATCTTAGAGAGTACGCGCCAGTGACTAGTGTCAGACCATGAGGACAGGCACAGGACGAAAAGAGAGATGAGCCGCACCCACTTGAGGTTCTTACCTTTCTGCTTGATTAGAAAAGGTCGTGCTGGATGCGAGCCTAGAAAATAAAGGGAAGAGTCACACAGGTATCTTAGCCTTCCGTGGCGAAGTGCAGTGCATTAGCGTTGAGCTAGGATCTCGGGTTTGGTGGTGAGAGGACAGATAGCCCTGTGTACCTCAGTAGTCATGTGCAGGGTTAAACTTAATGCCAGTCTCCCAAACCTGTCTTCTGTATCAACTGCAGATCCCCATGTAAATGCATACAGGTAAAAAAGTTTACTCTCACCCACCCAACATAAAAAGAAATGGTGGTTGTAACCCGGCTAGACAGACACCAGACCCTGTGAGCCAGTGATCCCTGAATGGACTCAATGTATTTCTCTTTGAAAACCCAACTGTGAGTGAATTGCAAATTATAAAGCGCTCCACCACAATAAAACAGACAGCAGGGGCATCCTCCGCTTGCTGCTGAGTTGAAGTGACAAGCAGGGAAAACTGCCGTTTGGAGATGAGAACCAGGAATTAAATAACCGACATGGACCTCGTTTCAGAACGTATGGTGTGGATGTAGGTTCTCTCCTCACAGAGAATGGACCAAATTGATGGATTCAGAAAAACATACTATAATCTGTAAGAAATCGTATGAAACTGAAGAGACCAGGTGACTTTCTATTTTTATGGGACAGCTGAAGGGACCAAGAGTTCTGGAGAGGGACAGTGCCTCCAGCAACCACCATCAGCAAGGCCCTTCCCAGCTGCTTTGGCTATAGGCCCCAATGCTAAAGATGATGATGGAGAGATAAGCATTGGCAACCCAACTAAATAGTAACCAAGGGTGTGGAACTCGTGAACTTAAAGGATTCACCTGAAACCCAGGGGGGCAAAGCTTGAATGGGATCTAAGCAGACGGCAATACTCAAGATTGGAACCATTTGAGAGAAATGAAAGGGCTGAGCTTACAGACTCCTAGAACATCTGAGGAGGGTCTGTGTGGTCAACCCCGGCCATGTCTCATCACATGTTCTTCACCATGCAACTGGGACACATGAGGGAACATCCAACCAGATAGTGGAATCTGTCTCTTCGGCAGCTTGATGGTCCAGCTTAGGCTACCAAGAGTTACACAATTTGTATTAAATGTTTTCCAGTCTCTTGCTAGTCTACACTACACCACAGAGCAAGTAAGTGGCGTGTAAGAATGCAGCTATTGAAGTGTGTGTGGATGGGAGTATGTGAATGTGTGTGCTGCTGTTGTATATGGTTTTCATCAAGGCTCACACGTTTCCATCCTAACACTTAGTAGTAAGTGGGACATGGGTTATATACTCTTTTGTTAAACAACACAATCTTCTCTCTCTGTTCTCTGTGGCTTAAATAAGCCATTCCAAGATGGTGACAGAGCAGAACCACAACTACCTGTTCTAAACCTACAGAGTCCTGACGGTAGGAATGGTGGTCGTGCTTAATAAAAACCTTCAATTCCACAAGATAGAGGACACATGTGTTCTATAATTAGCAAGATTGAGTTTAAAAAGTCAGTGGCTTGGATGAAGCAATCTTTTCCTTCTCTATTCCAGGGCTATATCCATCAGTTACCTCTCACAATGGCTTTGAAACTTTTGCTACACTTCCCTTTATGCTGTCTCTGACTATGTAACTCTAAAGGTACTCGAAAAATAATGAGGAAGGATGGACTAGGGAGATGGTGCAGCAAGGTGGGCAAGAGCCCTTGTGCAAACAAGAGAACCCGAGTTCAAATCCCTAGTACTCGTGAAAAAATGTTGGGTATGTTTTGTATGCCTGCAACCCTACCACGGGGAAGTGGAGATAGTCAGGGTCTGAGAGCTCACTGCCAGACAGCCTAGCACAAATAGCAAGCTTCTAGTTCAAGGAGAGGCCCTGTCTCAGAGAATAAGAAGGAAAGTGGTGAGGAAGACATCTGAAGTCCTCTGGCTTCTGCATATGCAAATAGGAGTGTCCACATTCTTAAACGCACCACAAACATATCATACCCACACATACCATGCTCACCTGCACCACACACATACCACATCATACTATTCACATGAATTGGAGTGGAGAGCAAATAACAAGACTGTATACTTTTGGGATCAAGTTCTTAGTGTTCTCTTGTTTAACTTGATATCAGAATTACTACTGCTGCTACTATTACTCTGTATACACATGTGAGGATACATGATGTATATGTGTACTGCACATATGTGCAGCTGGTGCACACAGAGGCCAGAGGAGGATGTTGGTATCCTGTTCTACCACTCTCTGACTTCTTCCCTGAAGACGGGGTCCCTGGCTGAACCTGGAGCTCGGCTGGCAGCCAGGAAACCCTGGTCATCCTCTGTCTCGGTCCCCTGCAGCACTGGGTGTACAGGTACTCAACTGTGCAGGCCTGGCTTATGGGTGCTGGGAATGTGAACTCAGGTATACGCACTTAGACAGATCTTCCCTGCTGAGCCATCTCTGCGGACCCTGTTCTAAGCTAAGTCTAGCTCCATCAAAGCTTATTCCCAGTAAGTATGGTCCCACATGCCCATAGTCCTGGCACTTCGGAGACAGGAAGATTGTTGATTGAGGCAGCCTAGGGTACAGAATGAAGCCCTAGTTAGAGGCCAGCCTGAGCTACGTAGTGAAACCCTATACCCAAACCAAACAAAAGGAAAAAAAAACCCCACAAACCAAAAGGTTGCTTTTCCCTCTCTCAAATTCTAAGCATCTGCAAATGTACGTCCTCCAAACGATAGAAGCATTTCCACTCTGAGCTTGTCTGAGCACTTGGCCATGCCTGTCTTATGTGGCCATCCAATGATTTCACACAACACTGTCTCTTTGAGCAGCCAAGTCTCAGCTAAGTGTGGTGGTAGATACCTGTAATCCCAGCAACTCGAAGACTAAGGCCAGAGGGTCATGGGGTCCAAACCCAATGTGGCTTCACAGCAAGTCTAAGGTCAACCTGGGCTACATAGCAAGACCCTGCCTCAAAAACAAAAACAAAAGGAAACGAACTCCACATATCACCTAAGCATAGGATCTAGGTCTTCTGCTTTACTTTTAATATTTAATTTAATTTTATATGGATGGGTGCTTTGTCTGCATATCTGTCTGTTCATGGTGTGTATGGCACCCTAAGAGGCCAGAGAAGAGCGTCGGGTCCCCTAGGACTGGAGTTACAGACAGTTGTGAGGCACCATGTGGGTGTTGGGAATTGGACCTGGGTCCTCTGGAAGAGCAACCAGTGCTCTTTACTGCTGAGCCATCCCTCCAGCCTCAGGAGCTAGCTCTTTCTTAATGCTGATGGGTTCAAGGCACCTAACACTGCGCTGGCAGAGATGGGAAAGTTAGCAAGTCCACGATGAATGTAGCTCAGTGTCTATGAGCCGCATAGTTATTACTGAACTGGAATATGTTCTAGTCATGAACATGAACCACATTCCTCTCCTGATGTCTACACACAAAGGGAATTCCCTTCACACTACCACTCAGACTGAAGGGCCTGTTCCCAAAACGGGAAGCCAGAACTGAGAAGATGCTGTGTGACACACAATAACGCCCCAGTGAGGCTCTCTTGAGATTACAAAAGAGGGTGTCAAATCACTACAGAACAGGTTAAGAGAGAGAACAGTAATCGATACCATGGCTAATACACAAAGTCTACCATGGGCAGACCGTCCAAACACATACAGCAACAGGGAGCTACAGTCAAACTCCCTTGCTGCAGCCTCCTCGGGCTCCACTCTGACCTTGACTCATGACCTGGTACAGCTGAGAAATGAGGTCAAAAGATGTTTCCATCCAATTATTTAAAAACCAATCTGAGTTGATCCCCCCAGGTTCTAGGCATCTGCAAGGTGACCGGATGCTTCCCCTTCAAATGGATGTTTTCTATTTTAAGAAAGGCTCCTCTGCGGCAGATAAGATAGAACCTAACACTCACCTTCCCACAGACTGCATGATATCAAGCAACAGCGGTGCCGCCAAGTCTGGGCTTAGGTGAATGAATGTGGAGAGGACCACGATGGCTAGCCCGAGGGTCTCCTCATCGTATTCCTCCAGAATGGCCCCACAGTCGTGGCATCTGCAAAGGAAGCAGAGGGATGGATGTGTAAGAAACCCAACCGTGATTTCAAGGTAACATACAAGCACGGCCATTTGTCTGAAGTCTTCAAAAAGGCCCCAAATGGTGGCAACTAGGTTCACTCTAGTATAAGTGGAGACTTCGGTGCCATTGTCACCGTAAGACATGGGAAGAGCATGGATGGCAGCCATCTTGGATGTTTCCTTACCATTCAATCCACGAGCATCTGGCCCCAGAGGGGTTTCTGCTCCTTTTGAAAGAGCTTCAGGTAGACTAACAACTCTTGGGCCTTTAAGACTGTGAAACTGTATCAAAGAATAGTCAGTGACCAGATTTTTTGGATCAGTTGTTATGGTTTTACTTAAGCACAAACAAATGGGCATGTGAGACACCCACCTGTTTTCCCTTGTTGCTCAGTTTGGCAGCATGCTTGGGGGCTCTGATGGCCAGCTGTGCTGCTCTTTCAATGCTGGGGAAACATTCCAGCACACTAAGAGTTGCTCACAATAAGAACTCTTCCAGTTCCTTGATGCTATGGACCATGGACTTTTCCTGGAAGTTGCTGAGCAGCATGGGCCTAGTTTTCTCATCTCGAAACCAATGCTGGGCCTCAGGACCTGGCCCCTGGATCTCCTCACACTCTGCTGCTGATACTTCTGGGTAACACCAGATGCACTTAACTTGGACATGTTGTCCTGACTGGTGCAGGATGACCTTCCAGGGTCCTCAATTGGATGACCTTGGGCTTTATCAGATGTCTGAGGGCAGCTACTTCAAAGGCAGAAGCAAGGAAGGAGGAGAGGGTGGCAGTAACTACACTAATTTTCATTTGTCAAAATCAAAAATGCCTACAGGTGGCTAGAAGCTTTCAAAAGATGTTCTATCTGTGGGCAAGAGACAGAGGATTCAAGTAAACCTGGGCACTCTAGGAAGCCTGCAGAGCCAGGCTGAGCCTCTTAAGGATCTAGCCCTGCTAAACTAGTACACTCACACTTGCTTTTAAGAAGCCTACACTCGGGCTGGCGAGATGGCTCAACGGGTAAGAGCACTGACTGCTCTTCCAATGGTCCTGAGTTCGGATCCCAGCAACCACATGGTGGCTCACAACCACCCATGATGAGATCTGACACCCTCTTCTGGTGTATCTGAAGACAGCTACAGTGAATTACGCCAGAGAGAGCAGGGCTGGAGTTCAATTCCCAGCAGCCACACACATGATGGCTCACGGCCATCTGTACAGCTACAGTGTACTCATACACATAAATAAAACAAAATAAATCTTTAAAAAAAAAAAAAAGAAGCCTACACTCAAGCTCTTTCATGTGTCCTAATATAGGTTCCATTCACCCAACTCAACCAAAGGCAGCTTTATAAAGGGAAACTGAGAACTAAAAATAACTCATGCTCGCACAAATGCATGTGTACTGGAACACCACACACACACAGAAGCAACTAGAAAAAATCAGGACTTGAAATGGGGGAGCATATGACACAAAATAAGGAAATTTTAACCAAAGCTCTGGGGACATTTCAAGGCAGTTGTACAAGCCAGGCACCTTTGCCTCTCGAGTCTGGCCACTGTGAAGGCTAGTTTTTATATCAACTTGATTCAAGCTAGGATTATCTGGAAAAGGGAGATCTTAATCAAGAAAATACAACTACAGACTCAGTCTGTGGGCCTGTCTTTGGGGAATTTTCTTGGTGGATGACTGATGTGGGAGGACCCAGCTCACTGTGTACAGTGCCACCATTATGCAGGTAGTCCAAAGCTGTATGGAAAGGCAAGCTAAGACAGTGGTGAGGGAGCAAGCCAGGAAGCAGCATCCCTCCATGACCTCTACATTAGTTCCTGCCTCCAGGCCTCTTGCCCTAACTTCCCTAGATGAAGGACTACAGGTTGTAAGTTGCTTCGGGTCATGGTGTTTAATTACAGATGTAGAAAGCCCAAGACAACCATTGGCTCACTTGTGACTGAGCAATGAGCATCCCTATGTGGATATTCACACTGTCCTTTCTACACCCACTTTCCTTTATTAGAGGTGTGAGCCACCTTTAACTGGGAGCCTGTCTCTTCCCAAGGGATCTGTCCAGGTTTGAAAATCTGCAGGCCTTATTTTGTTTTCTCACACTCACCAAGAGAGATTTGTGTGCCAGGCGAGACGTAGCATGCTCGGGGCACAAAACATAGAAGAGACTGTTCCTATCCCAGGGAACTCACCATTGATTTTATAACACGTACCTGTACTATTTAGACAAAGAAATAAAATACAGTGTGACATGTGCTGGGCTAGAGATATACCCGAGGCCATGAGAAAGTGGAATTCTGTCCCTCATAATCAGGGAAACTTTGTCTTCAGCTAGATCATAAATGCGTGAGTAGGAATTTGCTAGGAAGATCAAGTAAGGAGAGAGAACGCATTAGGAATGCTCTGGAATTCTAGATGGGGCCGGGGAAAGAGCAGTGGAGACATTTACACACTAGAATACCTTAGCTAATGAGCTAAATATGGGCTTAAACCTGGAAGAACTCAAGGCTGCCCGGAACTGACAGGAGGAGAGGTAAAGAACCAGTTTGAGATGCTAAGAATGGACTGTATTGTCAGGAGTCTTTTTTTTTTCCCAGTGCAATAATTTGATGCTTCTGGACAGGGGGGATGGGCATTAAATTAATTTTAGGGGTAAGTGAAATTGTCTGACTCAATCTAATTTAAAATAAAGGAGAAGGACCCTGCTTATACTGTGTGCATTTCTGAATTGTAAATGTGTACAGCACAGCTTCAAACTTTTGAAGAACAGAGTTTATTTCCTCACCTGGTAACCAGACTCCAACTTTATAACCAAAGGGGGAAAATAACAGGCAAGCTTACTTGTCAGCCATCACCGTTGGCTGCTCCTCTGTGAATTCTTCAGGTGCAGGCACAAACATGCTGGCTATGCTGGGTGCTGACAGCAGGCTGGATTTAGTGGCGCCTGGGTAAGCAGCAGAGAGACAACCATGAATACAGACAAGCTTCTGGGGCCAGGGGAGTCTCCACTCTGCATTCATTAACTCTCAGAAGATCACATTCATGAAACTGTGACTCCATCTCATCCATGGCATGAAAAAGTACACTCACAGTGAAGTGCAGTCGAGGAAGACTTGGACGCCTACCTTTCCACGGCTCGTGATTTTTGAAAACCAGAAATCTCATCTGGGCCAGCAGAGTCTAAGATAAAGATGAACTTCCTAGCATCAAAGGAAATAGCCTGAACAGTATGACGTGTCTAATGCACACGTGCATGTCATCTTTAAAGTGGGGCTGCTATCAGAAGACAGTGAGACCCCAGACTCGACACACTTGACTAAGTGGGAGGCATTGAGACCCCCGACTTCACACAGATGAACAGAAGAGCGTACTGGAGCTAGAAAACCAGGTTAGTGTTCTGCTTTGAAAATTATTATCATAAGCACTAGAACAAAAAGACTTCATTTTCACCTGAAGTATTTATGAAGGCAGCATCAGCTGTTTGACTTGATGACTTGCTCTACCTCACCCAGTCAACATGACAGTTTAAAAACTTTGATTTTAGACCCTTTCAAAGAAATCTGACGCTGGAATCTTAGCAACATAAACCAATGGACAGAAAAGGTGGGGACTGGAAAGGTGGCTCAGCAGTTAGGCGAGCCTTCTGCTCCCCCAGAGGACCCAAGTTTTGTGCCCTGTATCCATATCAGAGCAGGTTACACCTGCCTGTAATTCCAGCTCTAAGTGACCTGACAGGCTCCTCTTCCGGCCTCCATGGGCACCTGCATTCATGTGTACATGCATGCACATATACACACAAATAAAAAAATTATATATAAATCTTAAAACGTACTAAATGTGGGAACTAAGGAGCATGCTCTCCATGAAGAAAGACAACAGCATGGGGCAGATTCCCTAGAGCTGGGCAGCTGAAGCATCTATGATGACTCTCCACGTGACAACATGAAACAGCAGTGTGTTCTGCTAAGTGGTAACTGTGAATCCAAGTTCTCCAAGCAGACAAAGGGGCAGAACATCAATGATCACTAAATAACCCATTTCCCATCAAGAAACATGTAACTTGGTCCTGAAATCAAAGATGTATGACTTCTCCAAAAGAATAACTACTGAGAGAATGATTGTTCTAATGATATAAGAATATAAAGCTTAACTGCCTAGCCTGAAGGGCAATGCTGAGTGGCCTGAGGGGGGAAATGCCGTTGAAGTTCATGCTTACACACTACAAACCTCCTCTCCAGGTAAAGTCTACACAAAGAATATTTCTGAGAAGCAAATGCTTGCAAACACAAGCACCAACTCTGAAAATGCCTGCACCTTCCAAACATCCAAGTTGGGAATATAAACCTTGCCACCACTTAACCTGCTGTTTCTGAGCTAGCGTTCCTGCCCAGGGATATCTAAGGATGCTTTTAACCGAGGATGTCCACAAAGATGTTGCACAATCACAGACATATAAGCATACTCGTAGCAGAGACAGCAAAAGCACAAAGCTTAAATATAATTCCCCACGACTCTTGATCATTGATGGGCACACCAGCCAAATGCTAAAACGGCAACTCTACCAGAGCAGAAAAAAAATTTGCCCATAAGATCTACCGAGACGTGTCCATGATCTCACTAGGAACAACTCCAAGTCACTAGGAACAACAGCCAAAGGATCGAGAAGGATTTGGGCATTTCTGTGGCTTCCAAACAGACATTACCTAGTGGGGCCATGTTCTTATAGTAGCTCCAATGAGGTTGTTTTTCTGTGACAACACAGAAAGCATGTTGCAGTATTTATAGAAGTCATCCATCAAAGAGAGTAGGTTAGGTGACTGGCCACTGGTTCTTATAGGATACAACATTGCTTGCTAAATTCTGCTACTGAAGTAAAAACTGAAAGCAATGTATGAGAAGATAGGAAATATAAAAAGGAAAGCCACGAACTTCAGCAACCTTTTGTCGTAAATGACCTACAACTAAGCTGTCAGTGTTAAATCAGCCTCCATTTTGTCCCCTACTTACTGGCAACAATTTTGAGCCCCCACCACCGGATCCTTCCAAGGATATCTAGCCTCTGTTCAGAGAATCAGAAGCAGAGAGTACTCAGAAACTCGAATACTGGGGGGACCTTCTCCACAGCCGAACTTCAAAGCTCGAGATGTTGATAAATGCCCCTTTAATAAATGCTGTCTTTGAGGAATCTCAGAGACAGGTGGGACTGTGGAGGTGTGCTTTTCTCAAAGCACACGCCAGCTGCACAGCTTCTGGACTCAACCATGAGAGAGAGACTGAGAGACTGTGCATCCACCTTCATGCTTTCACCTTTACTTCATCCTGGTTTTGATGGGTAGATCACAACCACACACCAACGATTTGTTCAACACCCTGACTCACAAAGGCTTTTCTTAGCCACACAGACTAGCTACTCGTCTCATCTGCAGGAGGGCTAGAATAGTAGCCATTACCAAAGAAGTGTCCAGGAAGCTGGACACAAATATCTCCACATAGGTCTACTTGATTCAAGAGACTACTTAGAAGATGTGGTCAGGAGTCTCATGTAACCAATGTCAGGTTCAAAAGCCTTCTGAATTTCAAGGACAGAAGTAAGGATTAATTAAATAGATAGTTAAACATGTGGTATGAATTTAGAAAATAAAAATTTTGATGATCCTAGCAGAGATGGATGCTCATTTTGCCCCCGCAAGCAGAACAAAGTGTGTATTTTTCATATATAATTCAAGATAGCTGTGAAAGAAGCTGTTCAGCTGCAGTCCCATCATTCTAGAAAATGTGAGGACAATCAGAACTCTGCCCAGGAAAAGAGCAAAGGGAGACATGGAAACCTGATGCATACTGGGAAGGAAGCTGAAGAGCCCAGAGATATCTGGTCTGGAAACAGCTAAGTGGGAAGTTACTTTCAAATGTCTAAAGTATTCGACAAGAGACACCAGAATTGTGTCGTGAGGCCTCAAGTGTTAGGAAGACAAGCTAAGGCAGAGCTGTTGTCCTCACTGGCCATGTTCAAGGATGAGCTGTCACACATTCCCTGGTTGGAAACATATGGGACTGCTGAGGAAGAGGTTTTGGCCCCAGCTGTGTGGATCCGTTGAGAGATACCCAGTCCTTCAGTTCCACAGTCTGAGACGCTGGGACTCAACCGACCTCTTGTCCTCAATGGCTGTCCCTCCAAGTCAGGATTTAGGCACATTGGCACGTTACACTGCCGTTTCCCAGGCTGTATCTGTTCTGTGGATAAAGAGAGCATTTCAGTCTTCAGTGGGGTCAGTTTGGTACAAGTCACCTCACAATTAATGCAGCAAACAGCTACCATTACTTCATTAACACATAAAGAGTAAGTCTGGGTGGGGTTTATTCATGGTTTTGTTACAAACCTGTCACTCAGTTAAATGAACTGCACCTGAAAATATTAAAGTATTCAAAACTATTTTTTTAAGTTCTATCCCCACTCTACTTCAGAAGAGTGCAAATCCAAATATGAAATGAAAGGCCAGTGCCATGGCCATGAAACATGTTATGCAAATCAATAAATAGGCCAATGATACTCTGGGGTAATGGTCAGACAGTTCATACAAAAAACACATGGGTGGGTACAGAAGATGATAGGGATTTGACTGAGGGTGGAGAACAAGAATAAGGAGCAGAAATAAAGCGATACTCGGGGGATGTTCATTCACCTAGAAGATATATACAGTGAAGAAGAGGCAGGCTTTCTATGAATGAGCCAGTGTATGCTGAGGTGAATTTATCATGTCCCCACTTTAAGCTGTCCTTAATCAGTATGTCTCCAGGACCATAGTTGTTCTTAGTGGAAACTAGAGAGTCACTGAATCAATGTGTATGGTTCAAAGTATCATGTCACCTAACACCAAAATCCACATTCACAGACTTTTCTGCTGGCCTCAAGTAGTACACATGAGAATACTGAAGCCAGGTGTAAGGCAAGCTCAGTTGGAGGGGGTTGTGGCAAAACGATTACTTGAGCCCTGAAATTCAAGACCAGCCTGGGTAACAAAGAAAGATCCTGTGTTCAAAAGCAACCAACCATAGATCTTAAGAATAATGTTATAAAACTTATTAAAGGACTTAGAGACTAGAGAGCCAAGTTGGGAATGGAAAATTTAAAAATAAGCCCTAGAAAATGTCAGTGGAAAGAATGTGGATAACCTGGGGTCTTATGAGTGAAACCAAAAAAGACAAGCCCCATTAAGTCTACATTAAAAAGGGAAATCTGTAGCTAAATGGGTTATTTGACATCATGTAGGATTGGTAACTTAAAGTTCAGGTCACAAATAGACGTCAATTAACATTATTGTAATTCTACTTAATCAAACTAGGTTGTCGTTATCATCAGAATCTAGAATGACTGAGTTCGAGACAGCTACTGCAGAATAGTAAAATGATTTTGGGGTCCCCAAGTCAAGCTAAGCACTTAGTACCAGAAAGCTAACTGAGCTCTGCTTCTCAGGCTACACAGCCTCATCTCTGCAGAGGGAGGCACAATCCTCCATGATACGTTCAGAAAAGAGAGACTAGCAAGCCAAACACCTTCTTGGGGATGTCTAGTCAGTGTCTTCTCCCCCCCTCCCAACCCCCCGCTTTTTGATCTGTCACCTCTTAGCTACTCCTTGCTCACTCCTGGGTGCCATTAAATGAAGAGAAGACGCTAAGCCTTTGACCTGTCAAACACTCATCTAAGTCCGGGGGACTGAAGCTGCCTATTGCATATGGGGGTTGGGTATGGTATGTGGGTCTCTTCTTGAAGAGCAACAAAGGCAAATAAGAGAACACACATACAATTTGAAAAGCAGCTCAAGATCTTGGTTTTATTTGTGCACACTGTGATTCTGCATCATAATGAAGAATATTAAAAATAATCTCATAATTGAAGCCTTAAAATAATCACCAAGATAGTAAAGTGCACTCCCCCAGTGTGTCGCAGTAATCAGCTTACATTTTCATAGCATATGCAAACTTCAAGGTGCTTTCATATTTATAATCTTGTACCTCAAATGACCCATTTAATGGAAGAAGAAAAAAAGCTAAGGAGGGGCAGGCACTTAAGGGGGGACCACTGCAGTGTTATGAGCTGAGAAGGCAGCACAGCACACGTAGATGTGATAAGGGGGAGGAAATGTAAAACAGTCACACTCAAGACAGATGTACCATGGCAGTTGTTCTTACTGGGCAACAGGCTTATGAACGTGATGTGTGTGATTGCAATCTTGTGATCCCGCTGGCTAAAATTACACAATCCTACTTGCTTCCCAAACCTACTTGCTGATCGTGGCATCACCAACCCAAGACTTGTCATTAAGTAGACACTAACTTCAGTACTTCTTATTTTCTGAAAAAGGATATTGATAATCTGGTGCCATGAAATCATAGGTCTACCGGCTCTTGCCCAGACAGATAACTTGAGATCTGAAATCTGGGTCTTAAAGGGGGAAAAAAAAAAGAGTTGGGCATGCCTAGACGGAGAGCAGCCTAGACAGGAACCAGCCTAGGTGAGGACCAGCCTGAGGACCAGCCTAAACAAGGCTCAGCCTGATGGAAACTACATTGTTCTAGAGCACTTGGAAAATCCAAGTAAACGTTAATTACTTCCAGTTTTGTTTTAAAACTTTTTTAACCCAAGAACACAAAAATTGGACACAGAGAAAGTGGCATTAGCTATCTGAGAGGCAAACAAGAAGAAAGAGCGTGACCCACCAGTGTCCCAGCTGCTGATGTTATGGGGGGCGCTAGACTGATGCTCCAGCTGTCGCTTCATTAACTGGCTCATTGTCAGAGCTCCCACGGATCCCCTTTTCATCTGCCTATACTGAGCTATACGAAGGAAATTAGGAGACGATTACTATGGGCACACGTTTTTTTCCCATCGCACGCACAGGTTCTACACATCACACACATCTTAATTGAGTCTTCATTAGCTACTTGCAGTTTTTGGTAAGTCACATGCTCCTAATCTCGTGGAAAAACTAACGCTTTTCATGTGCCTGTGGTGCAGGCAACAGTAGTACTCATTAACATTGATCCATCAACTAAACGTATTTACTCAACTCCCAAAGAACGCAACGTGACTATTTGTGTTAGCTTCTTGACTTATACGCTCTGCCACATCCTAAAAAGGATTCAAAACAAACAGTGTTACCTTGAATTGAATTTAAAATGCAACCGGAGTAAACAGAAACACACTGATTTCAAAATCCGCACTGTTTACAAGCCATTTGCTCCACTCCCCCCACCCCTGTCTACCATTTGAAAAGTGTGTATCAAGTACCATTCCACAAATAAACTCTTTGATTTAGGAAACAATCCTAACGTTTTTGTCCTGCTATTAAGCCCTGATTGGATTCTTGGCAATAGAAAGTTGTAAGCATTTCCAAGCCCAAAACAATAAAAGGCATGCTGCCAGTTGCCTGCTCAGAAAGCCACCCTCACCTGAGCTCCCGTTCCCCTGTGAGACGCTTATTGCCTTGGCACCAACGCAGTGTGAGCATTCAGTCTCACCAAGATGGCTGAAGGCCTGACCCCAAGCACCTAGAAGTTGCCCATTTGGATTCCCCAACCTGGTCCACTCGAAAGAGCAAATTCAGAAGCCAAACCTGACGAACTGTACACCCTAGGAAGGAATGCAGAGCCCAGAGGTGCACTAGATAGCCCCTGGACAGCCCCAGGCACTCTATAGAGGTTTCACAGTCAGTAACAGGAGCAGCTAGGTATGAAGTGATAGCATTCATACCATCGTTTCTGGTGTAGAAGGCATGCTGTTTGAATTATGGTGGTCACAGCAGGTTTGGTGACAAAACAATCACCTGGCAACTCGATCAAGGAGGAACATGGTTGGATTTGTGTGTCTTGGAGTCCATAGTCACTAGATTTTGTGGAAATAGCTAATCAACTGAATATTAAATGTCACAGATTTGTTTACTGACTGATAAACTTTATAAGTTTGTAACTCACTTGAAAAATAGAGCTTTAAGTAAAAATTTTAAATTTTTAAGAAAAGTTCAAAAGCAGAAATATTTTTTTTTCTTCAGTACCGGGTTGTGAACCCAAGGCCTTGCACGTGTTAAGCAAGCCACCTTCCTGCTGAATGACATCCCCAGCTAAAAACCAGAAAACTTTTAAAGGATTTTAAAAATTAAAAAATAAATATCATCTTATAGACTCAATCAAGTAAGGGTATAAAGCCTCTCGTGTGGAGATTCCTTCTCCTCTCTTAGTTTTGCTTTGTTTTCCAGTCCTGGGAATGGAACCCAATGTCTCACACATGCTAGGCAAGGGCTCCACCACTGAGCTACACCCCCAGTCTCCCAACTGCTCTTGAAGACCCCAGAATTCCTGAGAGGAAAAAGGCCAATGGATGTGCCTTCTGCACTATGCCTCCAAGAGCACACCACCAACTTCCATGATGATGCGTCACATGACGAGATCAGGAAGGTAAGGAGAAACATGCTAAACCCACACCAGAAAGGCGAGGCTTAGTTTTGACTCCAGGATCCTGACCCTCTGACACCCGTGCTCAGCACTGCAATTACAGCCACTTAACCATTCAGACCATTCCAAATCATTCTACTTGGAGTTCTAAGGGGGAATTCTGCCTCTTTTTGTTTTCTGTTTCTCACATAAATGAGGAAGAGAAAGCATGCTATTGTGATTTTTGTCAAGTTATCAAACATTCTTCATGATTAAAAAAAAAAAATGCTAAGCTTTAGAACTAGCCATCCTATTTTGCAACCAAAGGCCAAAATCTGCTACTTGGAAACTATCATAATTTTTACAGTCTTATAAATGATTTAGAATTATTCAAAGACAGTGTGGAATTAATATCAACTTGAAAATCTCATAGGCCAAGCATCAGTTTCTCTCTCTTTCTCTCTCTCCCTCCCTCTCTCTCTCTTCTCTCTCCCTCCTCTCTTTCTGTCCTCTCCTCCTTCTCTCTCTCCTCTCTTTCTCTCTCTCCCCTTCTCCCTCTCTCTCCTCTCTTTCTCTCTCTCCTCTTTCTCTCTCCTCTCTCTCTCCCCCCTCTCCCTCTCCTCTCTCCTCTCTCTCTCTATCCCCCTCTCTCTCCTCTCTTTCTCTCTCTCCCCCTCTCTCCCTCTCTCCTCTCTCTCCTCTCTTTCTCTCTCTCTCCCCCCTCCCTCTCTCCTCTCTTTCTCTCTGCTCTCTCTCTCCCTCTCTCTTCCTCTCCCCTCTCTCTCTCAGTTGTTCTGTGTCTTTAGGCAAGCATTCATCCTTTCTCCTCCATCTGCCATGCAGTGCTTAGGTAAGGACTGGATCTAGAACAGGTTGTGTATGAACCGTTCATCATGATGTTGATACAGGAGGAGAACCAAATAAATGGCATCTATGATCACTTTACCCTCCTTGATCCCCAATGGGAGGCATAATACCTGGCCCCCACCAGATGTTCATGGCATGATGAATGAATGAATAGATGAATGCACAAATGGATAAATGCTGACAATGATTCCTCTCCGTACAAACAGTCCACCATTTACATTATGATACAACCAGTCCAGCATTTACAGTACACTTGTATCTGTCTTCTTGAACTTCTTGGTCAAATGGAACCTCACTAACCCTTCCAGCAGCATCCATATGAAACACACATTTCTCAGGATATGACACAAAGGCTTCCAGAAACGTACACTTTTGTCTGTATCACTGATTCCTTCTAAGAATTCCCCTTGCTGAACAAAAACCTCTTGAGTCCACTGAGCTGAGCAGATGCCAAGGGGAAACAGCAATGGAACTCAAGCTTCTTATGGTCAAAATCTAAAGGAAGTTTCAGCGTACTGGCCTTGAGGAAACTTTGCAATGCATTGGGCCATTTTTGTTTTTCAGCCTAAAAGGAGCAGATTTAGCCTATAGGGTCACAATGAATTTATTTTAGGATCACTCAGATAAAGCTGTATGCACGCACGATAGAAGTGGTTCAGATCAATGAGTCCCAGCTAAACTTCTGACATGACTGAATCCTTACTCGCATCACAAGACCAGTTCTGTGCTCTGTGTTCAGACTAGTGGTGATGCTCATTTCACTGAATGATGAAAGTCTGTACTTATCCTTTAATGAATTGGGGTACTTAGACAATCAGTGCCCATGCGATTAATCTGAACAAAAGCAGGCCATGCTGCCCTCCAGAGCATCACAGACTGACTATACAGCACTAAATCGTCAAGAAAGCTAATACATCTTTTTTTTTTTTTAAGGTGGAGGGTTAGCCAAATTGAAAGCAATACATATCAGTGACATTCCAGAGTTGACAGGCACAAAAACCATCATTGATGGGCACTTACTTGATATTGATGAGTGACTGCTTGTCTCAGGGGCACCTGCTTCTAATGTAGGGGCAGAGGAAGATTCCCGTGGCATTTCCAATGTTGAAAGTCCTTTAGCAGAGGGATCTACAAATGGAAATACTGTTTAAAGTTAAGGACAGTGGGACAAAGCACTTAAGGACCTTTCTGGGTCTTTTGTCTACCATGCCCATTCCAATATGATGCAATTTCTGCCACTATCGATTGCCTTAGAAAGATGACATGTATGCCAGCACATAACTGACTCCACATCACATTCTGCCCATGGAGCTATGTTGCCTAGAGAGGATGCTCCCACAGCTACAAAGCTAATGCTCGAAATGCCATGCTGCAGCTGCTGCGGCTGGTTGTGGCTGCTCTGAGCCAGGCTCTTCACTCTTCTCTCTTTGTCACTTTTCATCTGATACCTAAAAATAGGTCAGTATTCTGCTTTATCTATCTGCCTTATCTCCACCTTTGTCTGAAAGTTTCCTAGTCTTCATTTATATCTCCTTCTTCAATAGAAGATTTCACCTCCAAGGACTCTGTTTCCCTCCCAAGAAAACTGATCCGGTGACCTTTATATGGAGTATTTGCCCTTCATTGTTTCCAAACACGTCACACCATGTTGTTACTATTTTTGTATTTGCCTATAAACGTTACTAAACTGGGAACAATTTAAGAGCGGGACCTGTGTCCACTATGATATAAATAGTACTAAGTGAGTGTCTCAGTTTCTTTTAAGTGGTTCTCAACCTTCCTAATGCTGCAACCCTTTAATACAGTTCCTCATGTTGTGGTGACTCCCAACCATAAAATTATTTCATCGCTACTTCATAACTGTGATTTTGCTACTGTTAGGAATCGTGATGTAAATATCTGATATGTGACTTCCAAAGGGGCTGCAACCCACAGGCTGAGAACAACTGGTTTAGAGGAACACAAACATTCCTTTTGAAAAAATGTCTCTCTGATGTTAAGTATTTTTGGTATATATAATATACAATATTGCCTTGTTAATCTATCAATATTGGAAATAATCCTTCTCAGATGTTCCGAAAGGATTATCATGTCAAATCACAATTCTTTAGAGCAAGCAGCACTGGGCAGCGAACACATCAAGCCTCTTGCTGGCTCAGATTTGCCAACATGACTACAAACAAAACATATACCATCTCATCCTTTTCATAATGCAAATTGCTTCTTCTTGCCACAGATCAATCCACAATATTTTATAATTAATGTATGCCACTTCCAACACTGGATGGCCATTAAACCTGCTAAAGTGTCAGATATAAAAGCTCCCAGAACAGGATCTGGGACAAGAGTTCAGGGGCAATGGCTTTGGGCCATCTACATTTCATTCCCAGACATCTTCTGATAGATATAGTTGCCATATTAGTAACCTTGTATGTGTCCTGTATGTACATGTTCATGTGGGTGTGTGCGGATGTGCCAGAGCTTATGTTGAGAGTCTTCCTTGATCCATCTGTACTTGTTTTTTTCTAGAACTCAGATTCAGTGAAGCTGGCTGGCTAATGAGCTCAAGGGATCTGTCTGTCTATGCGCTGGTCCACCCCAACCCTCAAGCACTGGGGTTACGGACAGTGTGCACTGCCTTGCTTGACTTCTACATGGGTGCAGGTTTTCCAAACTTGGTTCCTCATGCTTGATTAGTAGACAGTTTACTGAGACAAAGTATCATTAATAACTTCTAATTACTTCTGTAGGTTTTTTTTTTTTACATTTTAAAGTGTATGAGTGTTTGCATGTGTGTGTGTGCGAGTGTGTGCGTGTGTGTGTGTGTGTGTGTGTGTGTGTGTGTGCTCACACATGTGTGCTTGCGCAGGTGCCCACAGAAGCCAGAAGAGGATATTGGATCCCCTGGAGCTGGAGTTACAGCCAGCTGTGAGCTACATGACGTAGGTGCTATGAACCAAACTCAGGTTTTCTATATAAGCAGTATTCACTTTTACTATTGAGCCATTGCTCCAGCACTTCCTCTAATACCTTCACGGTAACAAAAAAGTATAAAGATGTAAATGCTGTAAAGTTTCCCAAACACTCTTCATGGTGAACAGTCATTTGAAATAACTTTAGTCATCAAGATAAAATGTTTTATGTACTGTTTTTCTATAAATGCAAAATTAGGAAGGTTACAAAATTACCTCTCCTGTCCATATTTACCTTCCTATGTGTGCTATAGACATGGATTATGGTCCATCATTAATATAAGATGAGGAAAGTGGAACTAATTTTCAAAAATCCACTGAAAGATTACTGTGGCTTTTGGGGTTTGGAGTGTGTACTTAAATCTTTGATGTACTTTGAACCTTAAAGAAACAACACTGGATGGCAGTTATTGATGAGTTAGTTTGCCTACATTCTTAAAATAGGCAAACTTTCCTCAGCTTCCAATCATTTTTTCTGAAGCCTTCATTTATATACAATTTAAGGCAAATATTTAAAAAGAGCCACCCATTTGTTTTCAACACATCTGTATTCCAGTGATTTCTGCTCTAGTCATTTGTTCCAGCCCTCTCTTAGTCACTTAGGACAGAAACAGGAAACAAACAAGACAAAATCTATTGCTTCATGGGACTTTGATATGGTGAGGGGAGACCTGTGCAGGGGTGAATAAATCATTACTTGCTGAGAGATCCCTAGAGAATTAAGAGAATCACTATGCCAGCTGGGGTTGAAGGGAGCTGAGCTCAGAGCAGGGTGGTTGAGCCAGCTCAGGTTGGACCTCGTCTTTGGTGACTGGTGTTGGATCAAAGATTTAAAAGAAGTGAGAGTGTGCATCAACTGGGTCCTGAAGGCTCAAACCATAGAGAACAGCAAGTGTAAAGCCCTAGGCTAAGAGCGAGTAGGGCGGAGTCAAGAAATGGGAAGAGGCTGTTGTGGCTACATGGAGTAGTGGAGAGAGCCGTACAGATGGAGTGAGAGGAGACGATGATTGGGATCCTAAAGAACTTTCTAGGTACACAAGGAGCTCAGAGTTTTACTGTGAAGGATGTGGGTAGGCCCTGGAAGGAAGGATTTAATTCAGAAAAAAAAAAAAAGGTTATACTATTCTATTCTAAATGATCAGGCTAGCTGCTGTGTTGAGAAATGAAGGTAATGAAGGAAGGCAGTAGGTGATTACAACAGCAGGTAAGCCAGGTAGGATTACTACCCCTCAACCAACAGTGACTACAGAGTTGGAGGACATAAGAAAAAAGTGGTATATGATATATCTAAAGGAGATTAAAGTTGACAGAACTAATGATGCTCAGTTAAGGTTTAATTTCTGATAAACAGCAAGAGGTCATTTTATAGTATGATTATGTTCTGTACAATGTGAGAAATGAGACTCCATGTTCCTATCACTCCCTTGAGCCACCTCCTTTCACTGAATGGGTCTGACATCCCTGCACTAAGAAGGAAAGCACATTTCCTCTTGGTTTTGGTTCAGCCATGTGGTTTGCTTTCCCTAACACAGTGCTTGCAGGCATTCTATGATTGTCCTGGTAGGACCATATTGTCAAGTAGATACAACCTAGTGTTCCCTGGGCTGAAAGAACTTCAAATGAAGAATTGCCTTGGTAAGACTGGACTATAGGCATGTATGTGGAGAATTTTCGTGAATGCTAATTGATATACAAGGACCCAGCTCACTACAGCGGTAGATCGATAGACAGGTGGGTTTAAGCTATATAAAAATCTTGCTGAACATGAGCCAGAAGGAGACCAGTCCAATAAGCAGCATTTCTCCATGGTTTCTGCTCCAGTTCCTGCCCTAACTCCCATCAATAATGGATTGTGACTTGGAACTATAAGCTAAATAAGCCCTTTCCTTCCCCCGAGTTGATTTTAGTAATCATGTCTTAACACAGTAAGATGAAGCAAATCAGGCCATTGACTTAAGCTTTGATTAGAGCTTGTGTAATCGAGCTTGCTCTCTGGCTGTATTACAATAAGAGTATTACGAGGTTTTATGGAGCACAGAGAAGGATGTCAAGCACGAGGAACAGCTCAGGCACCCATCCCAGCTTGGCTTAGCTTAGATCATCTCTAGATGACCAAGACCCTTGGAGTAGATAAGAGCTTGCTGTTGCATGCTGGTGTTTTTTTGTGACACAGCATTAGTCCAGCAATGTGTAACTGACAGTTGTCTCAGTAAATGAGATCACCAAGAATGTGAGTGGTGACCTTAGAGGTGGAAAACCAACCCAGGATGGCACTCCCTCTGGGAAACGAGGAAGAACCAACAGGAGAGAGAAGTAGTGATTACTGACTAGAAGGAAGCCCAGGTGCATGCAGTATCCACTTGAAGTAGGTTTTATCAGTTATGTCAAATATTGTAGCTAAGCCAGAGGGGATGCTTCAAGAGCTAACCATTAGATTTAGCAATGTAGTACCTTGGTGATCTTGAGAAATACAGTTTTGTTGTTATAGTGGGGAGAGGGTGAGAGAAAAAATATCCTGTAAGAAAACTGGAAAGAGGAATAATTAATTGTTAAAAGAACTGCCTGTGGTGGCTGGAATGATAAATGTCCCACACTGGCTAATGATCACTTGACCTCCAGCTGGTGGCTGTTTGGGGGAGGTTGTTGAACTGTCAGGAGAATGTTTTTGTGCATTGTGTAAAGATTGTTCTATTATTCAAATGCTGGTTTCTCTGCCAGCAGAAAGTTGAGTGCAGACCCTATGGCATTGTTATTCATATGGCTACGTTATTTCTTGTAAACATTTCTTCTTACACCATCTGATTGGCTTAATAAAAAGCTGAATGGCCAACAGCTGAGGCAGGAGAGGAAATGCAGGACTTCCAGGGAGAGACAGGACTCTGGGAGACAGGTATGGAAAGACTTGCCGGCCAGATGCAGAGGAAGTAACAGGTGTTATTACCGAGCCGACTTAACAAGCCATGTGGCGGGACAGAACCAGATGGTTGGGTTTGCTTAGATGACGTAATTGAGAGTCTGTCGAGCGAAGGCCAAGCTTTCATAACAGTAAAAGGTCTCCCAGTCATTTCTGGGAGCTGGTCGGTTCGAGACTATCCTGTTATAAATGGTGTCCCACGCTGGGTGCCAAATACAATATGACTTTCTTGGATGGCCTTCTCCTGAATAATGACCTAGAGACCTTTTATTAATGATGAATGCTTTAGTCCTTAGCTTGGCAGACACTCAACTGGCTCTTAACTTAAATTAACCTATTTATTCTATGTTCTGCCATGTGGCTTGTTGCCTTTCCTCAGTTTTATAGGTCTGACGTCCTGCAAGTCTGGTTGGCGAATCTCCCTTCCGTTGACTATTTCCCAGAGTTCCACACTCAGCCGGATGTCCCGCCTATCCTCTCTTGCCTAGCTATTGGCCGTTCAGCTCTTCATTACACCAATCAGAAGGTGCCTTAGTCAGGCGAGGCAGGACAGAGAAATGTCTTCACATGGTGTACAAAAGTACTCTTCCAAGATGGAAACTTAAACAGGTAGGCTTTGATGGAGGAAGTGTGTTGTTACGGCTTTGAGGGTAGAGCCTGACTCCACATCCTCTTCCTTTTCTCTCTGGTTCCTATATATAGATAAAAATGACTAGCCAACTTCTTCCTGCCGCCACCACGCCATGCCTTCCCCACCTTGATGGGCTCTATCAAGGTGAACCGTGAGGCACAATAAGTTCTTTCTTATGTTGTGTTTGTTCAAATTATTTTTATCACCACAACTGGAGAGAAAAGCAAAGCCCTGCCATTGGAGCCTTTTTATTTTTAAGTAAAGAGCAAAATAAGATTATGTCTGCACGCTCAAGTTAGAAGTCCTTTAAAAGTAGAAATCATGGAGGACAAAGAGTGAAGAATGTTGCCTGCATCCCAGGGTAGATAAAAGAATCAGGATTTGACCAGAAACCAAATGTTTAAATATAAATGCCAGGGGAGGAGGCGGGAGGTGGTGTGGATCGTGGAGAGGAAGCACATCTTTGTGATCTTGTGATCTTGCCAGTAGACCTCTGGGGAGGAAAGTGGCTACGAAATAGTTAAGTAGGAGAGCGAACTGTGGACTGGAATACACCATATAACTGGTGGGTAATTCCCAGTTAAGGCTTGTCACTGTGACTCTAAAATGACAGGATCCACATTATACATTTTTTACCTAAACATATCCATCATATGGGGCGGGTACTAGTGCAGGGTGAGTGTGATTTCATGAGGGATGTATTCATTCAAGCATGTTTGAAAAAGGAAATGCCAGAGAGGATACAGGTAGGGATGAGTAATACTAGTGGACTTGAACTTAAGGTGAAAAAGAAAGATATGAAGTAGGAGATGCTAAAAAGACAGTAGGGTCAATAAGTACTGGCCAGGAGAGTGAGAAGAACCGCTAATCAAAGAACAGTAGGTACAGCTGAAATCACAGGAAGAGTATAGTTGATTACAGAAATGAGTACTTGAACCCCATGGTTCCAGGGAGATAGAATCCACCATGCTGGGGAATGTGCTGCATGGTGATGCCAGTAGGAAGCTGGCTGGCCGTGTTTTATCTATACACAGGAAGAAGACATCGACACTTAAGAACAGTAAGAATGTTCACAGGGACATATGTGTTGATGGATCAAAGAGCAAAGGAGTAGTGAGACTGTATGTCTGATGGTCAGATGACAGCAGCTGTGGGTCTTAGAGGTAAGGATAGAATGGGCTGAGGGTGGCCATGGTGAGTGAGATAACCCCTAACCCCTGGCCCAAGCCCAGCGGCACATGTCAGTTACATGGGCTTTCAGGAAACCTGTGTCCTTGGGAAGAGCCAGCTCCCATTAGGTTAGAAAGGTGAAGGAAATTAGAGAAAGGCAGAGAGAGAGAGAGAGGGAGAGAGAGAAAGAGAGGAGAGAAGAGAGAGAGAGGAGAGAAGAGAGAGGGAGAGGGAGAGAGAGAGAAGGGAGAGAGGGGATTCTTCTGTGAGGAACCTGTGGGTATCTGAAGTGGTAGGAGAAGGTGGCATGGAAATATTTTCAAAACTGGAGGCATACAAGGTCTTATGGACAGTTAAAGCGCAGCCCAGCTCATAAGTCTTCGCACAGTGACAGCCACCAGCAGAGAGGTGAGACCTATTCTCTAAGCAATTATCAAGTGAAGCTGTCAGTCTGAATGGATACGGGAGTGTGGGTGTCTGGGCCTCTCTTGCTTCTGCTAGTAGAAGCAGGAAAACCTGAGTCAGACACGGAATCCTCCTTCCAGTGTCCTCCATAGGAAAAGGGACAGACATATATGCCTGTGGAAAGTGGGGTCTAAAGAGCTAGCTGATGGGTGATATACATTATAAAAAAAAAAAAAATGAGACAACCATGAGTCTACCATCTTCATATATTTCTCTCTTGTTCTAGGACCAAATAAATGACTATAAACACAGAGAGAGAGAGAGAGTGTGTGTTCCCCTGGTATCTTTGGGAACAATTAAAAATAAGGATAAATAAAGAAGATTAAAACAGATGCATATACTAGTATGTCTTATGACCTACATACAACCTGTTTATCATAAATGCTTATCATGCAGACCTTGTTTCTTACACTCCTATCATAGACCTATATAGTTTCTGAACCAATTCTGTCCTTAAATGCAGCAGTTTTCCTGACTACAAATAAGATAAAAATGTCCACATTTCCCTCAAAACCTTCTTTGCTGGCTAAGCTTTCCTGATATGGCAGGACACCACCCCTACCTGGCTAGAACATGACCCTTTCCAAAGACATAGCTGCTCACTTGACAGGTTTTTTACAATGTCTTTGGGGCAAACTGTTGATTGAATCCTGAAGAAGAGATAGAAACCCCTACAAATGTTGGTGCAAATAAAGAAGTCTGAGTTTCTTTCCAAGTAGCTCCTTTGGGGTGGACCATGTCCCAGGGGAGGGTACATAACATAAGCCTTGGACTCCACACGCTGGATTCTAGGTCACCTTCAAGGTCTTGGCCAATTCTTAGTGGTCTCTGGTTTCTAAGTTATTTCTACTGAAGTAACTGAGCTAGCCAACTCCATTTTTCTCAAGAGCTTTAATCACCATTATCACTCAGACAAGGAGAAAGCACCCCTTATCCAGGTTATGACTGGACAGGAGGCTGGTTTTATGAATGAGGTGACTATCAGCCACATTTTAAAAAAAAAGAAAAAAGAAAAAGAAAAAGAAAACATAAGAAATGTCACCTGAGACTGGAAATCCACCAGGAGGTGTCTGTAGATCGGGGTCTAGATTGAAACTGGTAACTTGGGGTTTCTGATGTTTGGTCAGTATGTACAATCCGAGGTGTCCCCTAAATGATTATGTAAACAGCTCATTTACTCTGCCTTTCGACTATATAGTTCACTACCATAAACAGGAGTGTGATGCCTAATTTTGATTGCCAACTTCATAGTATATACCTGGGAAGGGGAATTGCCAATTACATACCAATTGAGGAATTGCCTCTATCAGACTGGCCTGTGGGCATGTCTGTAAGGGCATTTTCTTAATTACTAATTGATGTATGAGGACTCAGACCACCCTGGGCAGTGCCAACCAGAGATAAGAAAGGTTGCTGAGCCTGGAAATGAGCCAGTAACTCAGTAAGCTCCTCCGTGGTCTGCTTCAGGCCCTGCCTCCTGATTCCTACCTTGAATGGTTGCCCCAACTTCCCTCAGTGATGGATTGTGACCTGGAAGTGTAAGACAAAATGAACCCTTTCCTCCCCAAGTTGTTTTGGGAGCAATGTTTTAGCACAGAAACAAAAAGCAAATTATAACAAGAAAGAGGAAAAAGGAAAGTAAAACTAATGATGCAAAATTAATATCTTCTGCTGGTTTAGGAAGGCCAAACTTACTTTTAAAACATCCAGGTGTCAATTAGCCACTGCCTCTTACTGCCCAGAACAGTCAAGGTTGATGGGAAAAATTAGAAACAACAAACACAGAACATTGATGGAGCCGGTACAGCCTCATCTGAATCCAGCACATTGTGGAGAGCAGGCTGGATTCCGAATGGTCATGGAGCAGTTATAATGTCAGCCCTGACATTATAAGATTTCCAGTTTGCTGCATATTTTGTGTCAAAACCCTACCAAGTAAGATGCACAAACCTGAAAGAAGAGATGCAGGCTTACCTGGATCCTTCTGTTCACCCAGTTTGTCTAGGATGTTGAAGGAGATGTCAAGGTACTCTCTCTGGATAGCACTGACGGCAATCTTCCTTTGTTTCCTCTGCCTGGGGACAATCTGAATCTTAAATTCTGATTCCTCGGCTCCATCCTCCTCCACCTTCCTTTCAGGGTTCTGTTCTGTGTCGGACTCAGCACTGGTGTTGGGCTTCTCACTTTCTATTAGATTCTCACCATCTTCAGGAACTTTGAGGAGCACAGTTTTGGGCCCTGATGTTGGCGTCTGCCCTGGCTTTTCTTCAGCTGGGCCAGGTTCGGGGTTATAGTCCACTGACATCTCAGGGACAGCGGATGACTTCTGAAGGAGGTCTCGTTTTTGCTTGAGCGTTAGGGGACTGCCAGAGGCAAACTCTCTCAGCTCCTCTGATTTTGACAGCTCTTCAGAGTCTGTGAGGTCATCCAGAGCTGTGACAGTAGAATCGTCATTGCTCACTGACTGGTGGTTTCCTGAGTCCTTGGAAGAAAAGTCTTTGGAACAGTCCTCTACACTCACCTGCACAAGAGGAGTTGTGCTCAGGCTGAGGACAGAGGGCTGGCTGGGGATGGACGGGGAGGAGGCAGCATTGTTACCCAAGGGACCACCATTCCCTTGGTTCATCATCTCTTCTTCTTCATCACTTTCGACTATTCTGAGAGGCGGGAGAGGCTCAAACACCAGAGAGTCACTGTCAGATGTGGACAGTAGAGAGTGTTTCTCTGGCCCAGATGTTGAGTCTGAGGACAAATCTATCAGATCTAAATCCTCCCTGGGAGCAGGCTTTCCTGGGGAATCAACTCTCACTTCAAACGTCTCCATGCAGTTCAACCTAACCTCTGGTATCACCGGCCTTCGTGTTTCTTGAAAACCTTCAGTGCCTGGATTCTTGGGGATTTCGGTATTGTCCGGCCTCGTAGCAGAATTCTGTCTAGAACGTCCGTGGTGGTCATTTTGCCGTTGTGTAATATAAGCAGCTTGGGCAGGAGGCTTATCTATGTCACACCGATCTATGCAGGACTTCCTACGATGCTCATCTAACGTAAACAAGAGGGAGTCTGCATTCCCTATATCAAGAGATTTTTGTTTTAAAGAGCGTAGCTTTTTTTTCTGAATGCTTTCTTCTCTCACACAGTGTAGAACGCTGTCTGGTAGCGCACCCGTTTCTCTATATTCGGCCAGCTCTATTTCACCTGATTAAAACAGAAAGAGCTAGTACTATTTCCCTCGGAGAGTGTAGCATTTTTCCCCTCATACTTGGGCACACAATTGGCACAATTCATAATTATAATCCCAGCTCTACCAGAAGGGAAAACTGACTTTCTGGCCATGTTTTTGTGAGATTCGTTCTGATTTCAAAAACTGGGAAACTTGGGTACCAAAGAAGCCCAAGTAGTGCTTTAAGATCGAATTTCCAAAAATGAAGCTTTGAGGTGGCTCCTCAGCTCTGATATTTCATTAGACATTAGAGAGGAGGACTGGTTTGGTTTGGTTTGGTTTTGGGTGTTTTGTTTATTTTGTTTTGTTTTTTGGCTGAGGCAGATCTAGGAATGTGTATTCAAATTGTGTGGAAGAGAAGCAAACATTTCGCAACAAATCAAACCAAGCAATGGCCCTTGAAGACAATCATGACATTAATGACGTGTCTGTCAACTAGCGTATATATATAAATGCATGTGTATATATATATACTGCTCGTGCATACATATATATAAAAATCAACAATATCAAGATGTGTAGTAACATAATAAAATTAAGATTTCACCCCAAACAAACAGTAGAGTACAACATTTCTGCATGAAACTACTAAGAGGAAAAGATCATACTTCTCTGCACATTCATCCCAACTGGCTGGCCTTTCACCATCCTGCTGCCGCCTATCCTTTTCAATCTTGCAAAAAAAGTTTGAGACTCTTTATTGCAGGGTCCAGTAGGTGTATCATGAATATCAGATTCATCAAAAACACTATCTTCTTCTAATTGGGGAGAGAAAGTCAAAATTACACTTAGGAGGTTACTCTCTCTTAGGCTGTGTCTACACGAGCATTCAGTGAAAGCATTCTAGAGTGGTCGACGTGCTTTCTGCACCAGCAGAACCTGTCACAGAGCAGCCTCCCACCTCCTGGAAGATGGTGGGCAGCACTGTGAGGAGCATCTCGGTGGTCCGGGAGAGCCTTCCTTGGGAGAGTGTGCCCATTACACTTAAAAGCATATACAGACGCCAGCACTTCATCCAGGAGTCTGGACACTGCTTAAACTCGCCTGTTGCTTTCAGGCTAATTTGACAAAGAGGAAATTAACAGGAGTGGGTCTTGACCTTTCTAAAATATACATATGCCTTCTTGCGATCTGGGAACTGGCATAGACACAGCCTAACAGTACATGCACCTTATGCTTTGTGAATGCAAAATACTGTACTCTACATTTGGTAATGAAACACACAACACACAGAAAAAGCTTAGAAAAGCCACTTGTCATCTCAGAAGCTCCACAGATGGTTATGAACTGAAAGAGTAAACGAAGGAAAAATAAAACAGAAAAATCACATTTCTTCCTATTAGAAGACTCTCCTCTATGGCGTTTATTGCCTATCTGTAATAGATTTTATGGATCCTGTGGGGGCGGGGGGGACCTTTGGCTCTGGTGAGCCAGGGCTCCACAGATCATTTGGTTGCTTGAGGTTTACTAAGCTAGCTTAGAAATCCCTTCTTCTATCCCTGGTGGCTGCTTTTAGGTAAAAATAATCCAGGTAACATGTAAATGAAGCAGGATCCATCATGCTGAGAACCTTAACCCTTTCTTCCCAAAGTTTCCACTCTCATCCTTTTGAAAGGACAAGGCACATATGGGCAGTAGGAGAGAGAGCAGAGGCGTGCACATCACAGCCCAGTGAATGGGAATTAGCCACTGTCTGAGTTCAGCATCTCTGAGACAGCAGTGTTTTAGCTTTAGGGATACCTACACGTGACAAGATGTGACCCAGAGGTGATGACGATACTGAGTCTAGATTTCTTGAGTCTAGGGAAATGTCAGCCCTAAAATTTAACGACCAATTCTCTTCTAATGCACGAGAATTTTACAGTGAATGGAACCTGAAGCATTAAACTTCAGTTGATGGGACCGTAGAAATCTTTTAAATCAAATTAAAAAAACATTAACAATCAAATGGATACAAAGCTCTGTGTGATCTTACACAAAGATGAGACATTTCATCAAGTTCCCATGTTTCTGGGGAAATGCATCAAAATGACCCACTTATTTCTTTTTTTAGGGAAAAAAAATCTCTTTTGAAAACTAGTTTTCTAAGTAAATAGCAATTGTAGCTTGCATTTCATAGCTTTGGAATAATTGTACTCTCTTCCATGATAAAGCCGAGAGGACAAGAAGCTGCCCCTTCCCACCCACCGTAAGTCATCTGGGGTTGGCCTGTCCGAACACTGAGCACACTGAAAATGCCCATAGCTTAAATGAATCTAGGGAATTTTCCAGAGACCTCAGCTGACAAGCAGCACACTCTTCAAGGAGAACTAATTGGTCCAGAATCCTAGCCAGTCCTCAGCTTTATCTGAAATGGACTTGAACCTGGCACTTGGGTCCTTTCAGCACCAAACAGTGGATTAGTGGCCACTGGCCCAGCTTCTTCCTGTACCTCCCCCCAAACCCCTAGTTCTGATTGCTCGACTGCTCGCTGTTCTCCTACTGCAAGGTCATCAGACACTTGGTTCTCTCCCAGGATTAGATCCGATGATGTCACCGCTTATAATTCTAGTTACACTGTGACATTTATCAGAGATACAAACCTTGGTTTTTCCTCTTTCACCTGGGCCTTCACCCAATTTAGCATCCCATCCTAGCATTGCCTTTGAGGAAAGGCATCAACTCTGACAGTGATTTAAACTGATACACCAGAAAACCCTTCGTCTCCAGTGCCTTCAGTCACTCTATACTGAATAATGAGGTTCAGAAAGGCACTTCAGGAAACTGAGACTGAATTCAAAATCTGTGAGCACAAAGTTCAAGGGCAAACTAGAGACCCAGAAATGAAGATTCCACTGACTGCCCACCCAGACAGGTCACAGTCCAAAGGCAAGATGTTTCCAGCATGGAATGGAAGGCTCTAAAAGCTCCCCAATCAAATGCCAGAAAATGGCAGCACTATTATTTTTGATTTCTGCACACTCAGTTCAAAAGGGAAAGCAACATCCCTGAGAGAGCTGAAAAATTAACCAACTAGGAAAGGGACTGTTTTAATGTCTTATGGGATTCTTCTTAAGACTATATGGGGTGCGCCTTGTGCTCCTTAGAAAACATAAAAACTGCTGTCCGGACATACATTGCGTATCCCGGCTAAGTTCTGAGAAGTACCTTTCTCCTTCTCGCTGTATCTGCTTATGTTGCTGTTGTCAGTGTACAGAGGTCCTGCCGTGGCGTGGGGCTTGCAGCTATGGTACTGCGCATTGAGTGTATTGACTGTTATGTGAATCAGGTGCAGCAGGGTCTTGCTGACATCACAGTCTCTGTACGGATACTGTTCAATGGGGGAGAAAATACAAGTGGTTATTTCAAAGGATACATTGCCCCCCATCCTACTGTTTAGCTTTTCTTGTATCTCTCATGCACTAGAAAAATGCATACAAAAGTAACAACATGGCTTCTGACCATACTTTGTTTTATAGCGTCCCCTGTCTCCCCTTGACCACAGATGGCAATGCGGGCTAGATCGCAATGATGCCTTAAATTTTTATCCCATGAAATCTTTATTTGTTAGGTGCTTGTCTAGCACAGTACTCCCTAAGAGAACCTTCCATCCCAGCAGAGGGAGCACAGCCACTCACCTTGTAAAGGATGACGAGCAAGGCCTTCAACCACATCTGCCTGATGTGAGGCTTTAGGGACCAGAGGGAGCAGCGAGGTGGCTGTTGGAAATAATGCCGGAGTTGAGGACAAGAGCAGTATTTGAGCACCTGAACCACGAGGGGGAGAAGGTGTTTGCCCAAGTTAATGTTATAGTCCATAACCTGAAATAGAAGAATATTAGTAACTGAAAGAAAACTATAAATATCCAGAAGTAAAAGGAAAAACTTGAGCCATCATAGCATACAGAGGCACCTCATGAAACATCAATATACATCAATATACAGTATACATGAAAGGGAACCTCACGATAAATCGTAATACTTACAAGTTGATAGTTTTAATCTAATTACCTATTCACTTTATTATGTGTCAAAAATCAAATTGTATCTACTAAAATACCTATTACAACAGCTAACTATGACTAAGCTAGTCTGGATGAAAAGAAACCCTTGTGTTAACCATCAAGAGCGAGGAGATTGTTTAGACAAATCGGGCAAGAGCAGAAAGTTGTAGAATCTTCTAGGACAGCAACTTAGCAAAATGCATTCAGAACTAAGGAAAAAGTGTATATCCTCTATCACAGAAGCGAAATTAATCTGAAGGAGTAATCAGACCAGGGTTCCGAAATGTTTGCATAACGACATTCAGTGTGGCTTTGTTGTGTCAAATTGAAAATTAGCTCCATGTTAAACAATTAATTACATGTTATTTGTGCCAGGTATGGTGGTTGATGCCTGCAATCCCAAAACTTGGAAGGCTGCAACAGAAGGATGTGAAGCTAGCCTGGTCTACATACTGAATACTAGGTTACAGTGTGAGATTCTGTATCCGTAAACAAACAAACGAAAAAAGCAAAATAAATAAAAACTTAATTGTATAAAAGAATACTTTGTAGCCATTAAGCAGGAAAAGATGTAATTTTATATCTAGGATATAAACTTCATGATTATTTGGCTTTTAAAGTCATGTGTATATCAGTATATATAATACTGTATTTAAAAAAAAAAAATTGAGACAGGTCTCATGTAGCCCAGGGTAGCCTATACTTCATTATCCTCCTGTTTTTGCCTTCTGAGTGCTGGGATTGCAGGTCTGTGTCATCTCACCATTTTGTATACTTCTTGTTTGTTTGTTTGTTTGTTTGTGAGGATTGTTATGTTTTGGTTTTGTTTTCATTTTGTTTTTTGAGACAGGTTTTCTCTGTGTAGCCCTGGCTGTCCTGGACCTCAACCTGTAGAACAGGTTGGCTCAAAGTCAGAAATCCATCTGCCTCTGCCTCCCAAATACTTAGATTAAAGGCATGTACTACCACTCCTCCCTATACAGTTATATTATTTTAAAAACTGTGTCAGGGCAGTGGGGTGGCTCATTTGGTAAGGTAATCCTGCTGCCAAGCCTGATAACTTGATAACTTGAGTTGTATCCTTGGAAACCATGTAGTAGAATGAGAGAATCAATCTACAAGTTGTTCTCTGGCCTCACATATATGTCATAGCACACAAAAATAAAAAAAAATGAATGCAAAAAAGTTGTCAAGGTTAGCTTTAAAAACTATGGCTAGTTACAAATGTGTGTGTGTGCGCGCGTGCACGTGGGTGTGTAAATACATGTGGGCATGTATATATGTGGCACAGATTCACGAGTATTTTATACTGTTTAATTTTAAAAAGTATAAAATATAAAGTGTAGACTCAGAAGAGGGGACAAAGAGGGGAAGGGAGGTGATGGTTTTGTAGAATGAGATATATCCAGCTCTCTGCCGCAACAAGGGTAGCTGTCTGCAGGTTACTCTTGCTTTGCTTGTTCGAGTTCACTATATTACAGTCTTTGGAGAAACTGGTAATGCCTGCTGCCTGCTGAGTCCCTGCCACAAGGCAGATGCTGATGAAGATGCACACAGTGCCTTAACTGTAATCCCCCGCCCCCCAAGAGAATCTATTGCCCATGAGAAAACAAGCAGAAAACCTAGGTGGACATAACTGGATAATCATTGTAAAAAATAAAAATAAAAAATAAAACAACAACAACGAAAAAAACCCCTGAGCTCTGTGCATGTCTTTCTACACCTTTGCAAACCGCAGCAGCAACAGATCAAGAGGGTGAGATGTGTGCCACTGGTCTAATTAGACACACACAGAGCCAGAGTCCAGTAACCCTCCTCTGTGCCTCACATCCAAAAGCAATAATCAGGGTGTCACTAAGGTACACCCAAGGGGGTTTACTGCTCAGCTGAATTACTACACTGGGGTCGTGTGGAGTCCAGAGCAGTGTGAGCGCTCATCACTGGACTACAAAGAATGCACATAATACAGCTCACAGAAGGAGCACACAAACGCAGAGAAGCCAGGGGTGGGAGTGCAGGAGGAAACAAGTCATCTTAACTCAGGTCTCTCCATCTGGGGCCAGTGGGGGCCCAATGTTAAACAGGATTCCACTCAGACAAACAAAAAACACTGACCTCTCATTGTTTACTAGGCATAGAGTTTGAGTTTAAGAAGATGAGAGGGTTAAGAGATGGATAGTAGTAATGAGTGCATAATAATAAGACTGTCCCTTCTTAAAAGTCTGTGTGTGAGAGTGCGTGAGGTGTGTTATGCACATTTTTTATGTGTGTATGTGTGTGTGTGTGTTTGTCTTTTTGTGCGTGAGAAAGCACATTGGGTGTACGTATGTGTTTGTGAATTCGGTGTGTGTGTGTGTGTGTGTGTGTGTGTGTGTGTGTGTGTGTGTATAAGCACATGGGATATACACATATGTTTGTGAGTTCTGTATGTGTATGTGTGTTTGTATGTATATGTGTGTGTGTGTGTAAACAAATGGAGTTGATATGTATAAGAGCGTTTAGGAGTTCTTTCTGTATGTACACATTTGTGATCATTTTCTGTATGTATGACTGCATAGGGCATATGTGTATATGTGTTTTTGAACAAGCATATAATTACACATGTGCTCACAATCATACATGCGTGTGCAAATGTGTATAGAACTAGGTCACAGATGATATCAGATATTTTCCTAGGCCCCTCTCCACCTTATTCTTGTAGGCAGTGTCTCTCATTGAATGTGGGGCTCACCCATTAGCTGGGCTGGCTAGCCAACAAGCTCCAGCAACTCCTCTGCCTTCACTGCCCCAGCACTGGAGTTATAGCTACACACTGCCATGTCTGTCCTTTCCACTGGGCACTGAGGACCTCAGCTCAGGCTCCTATGCTTGTTCCACAGGCATCTTACTGGCTGAGATATCTTTATTGTCGTCGTATACTTACAGTGGTTCAGTGTTGTGTTACATATATTTTACAAACATTTCCTTTATAATTCAAAGTTATTAATTCCTCCTCCCTCTTTATATTCCCCTTTACAGACCCCTGCCTTACCAAGTAATTTGAACAAACTTTTACACTCAACACTATCTAAATGGAACGGGACGTCTGGTTTCTATCAAAAACCAAGACAGGACTCCTGAAAGCATTATTACACTTACTTGGGCAATGCCTGCAATAAACGCATTAAAGCATGTTGACAGGCGCATTTTTTGGGGTGCAATCATGAAGCACCCTTCCTGTTGGTCATAGCCAAGTAAAACGTAGAGGTGCCTCTTGACTGTATTGAAGGCCTTTGCGCTGCTGATGTCTGACTCCGCACTGCTCTCATCCCTGGCCATGAACTTCATGAGCACTGTGATCAGCTGGTGAACTGTCTGGTGATCAATGCCAGCATCTTCTGGGAGCAAGTCCTTGATGGTGTTGTCGTTTTCAGGAGACTGTTGTCCTGTCAGTGTAAGAAACACAATCAGTGTGCAGCCAAATCCACTCAAGCAAGTTTACACTAAGTCATCACCTGGCATGGGCAAACCACCGTCCTCTCTTTGAACTTCTACTCTGTAGTTAAAGGTCTATTCTAGATGAGAAACTTAAAGGCACAGTGTGGCGCCTCAGCAAAGGGTCATTCCTGGAACAGAAGCTGCTGGCTCCATCATGTGCTAAGAAACCAAGTTACTCGGAAGTGAGACAGGAATGAAATAAAACCGAGGAACTATACAGCAACACTGTCTTCACAGGGACAGGCAAACACCTAACAAGCTTTGCACTCAGCCATTCTTAGTAGAGCACAAAGTTGTACCCTCTGGGACCAAGACAAAGAAGGCTCTGCCCAGTTTGTACCATATGCTTGGAAGATCAACCCCAGATGCTAAATTTCACTAAGTATAAAAGGATCTGCTGGGGGATTTTTATTAAATTTATTTAAATTATTGTCTCAATTCAATTATGTTCATGAGTCAGCTGGGGCAAAAATATTTTTTTTTTCCAAATGCTGAGAGATTCAGCAGTGTGTACTGTCTGAATTATAAAGGGCCAATGATAAGCCCTGCAGTATGTAATGAGAGACACAGAGGGGAAGGAAAGACAGACAGACAAAGAGAGAAGGGGGGGGGCTTTCAAAAAACATTAAAAAAAAAAAAACAAACAAACAGCACATGAAGATGAGCTGAGAGTTCACATGGAAGAAAAAGCACTGTAGGCCTTGGCTTCCTCTTAAGCTGCTGATTATAGCTGAGTGTCCCCAGCCTTCTAGCCTGCCCCACCCCCTCCACTCTGTGGTCAGGTTTGGTTAGCCTTCTTACTTTTCCTGTATTTATTTGCTTTGGGGTTTCATCAAAGCACTCTGCAGCCTGTCCTTTTGACAAACAACATTAGAATTTCTAAATTAAAATTAAATTTAAGGGTGTGTGTGTGTGTGTGTGTGTGTGTGTGTGTGTGTGTGTCATAGGTTAGAGCTGGACACCAGCATCCTCATCCCTTCATGCAAGAAAAAAAAAAAAATCCTACTGCACAAGGGCAAGCATTGGGTACAAGCTTTCACAAACCTAGCCTTGGTTGCATCTGTTATAGCTATGGTAAAAAATGATGCAGCAGAGATCCAGGGAGCAATTTATAGCCACTAATGGCTTGGTTAGTCTGGAAAAATTCCAATCTATAAAGACCCCACGAAGAGAAGCAAGATAGAAGAAACGTTTCTTTATAGAGAAGAACTGGGCTGCCTGACAGCCACTTCCCTCTGGGACAGTGACATGAAGTAACACCCAACCAACAGTTAGCTCTTATACTTCAACACAGCCCACCTAGAAGGCAGACACCTTGGTTAGCTACTTTCTCAGGTCAGCTCAGAAGGGTTTTGGCCTACCCACCAGTGATACACAAGGAGAGGATAGGTAACAAGTAAAGAGGACACAGAAGCAGCTACACCTAAGGTCGTCTAATCCAGGGGGCCTTCTGACACGTGTCATTATGGACCCGAGATATTAACCTTTTCTGTCTTACATGTCTGTCCATGAAGGCATGCATACCGCATACATGCAATGTTCATACATGCAACGCGCATACATGCAACGTGCCTTAGACATTTTCCCCACTAAAATCATATTTAAAGCACCCAAGATTTTGTTTCTCACATGAGTGGTCCATAAGTATCATTATACAGAGACATTTATCACAAATCAATTTGTGTGGAACTATTTATTTCCGTGAAAGAACAGCAATCTCCAACATCATCATATATTAACCAAACTGAATATAAGATTTAATCAAAAGTAATTCTTATATAAGTCTCTGAAAACAGTACATATACATATATAAACATATATATATGTATGCATAACATATATATATATATATATATATATATATATATATATATATATAACCATTAAAAATGTCTCTTTGGGGGCACAGGGATTTGGCTCATCAGTTATGAGCACTTGCTGCTCTTGTAGAGGATAGGGGTTCAGTTCCCATCACCCACACCTTGCAGCTCACAATCACCTGTGACATCAAATCCCTTCTCTGGCCTCTGCAGCACCAGCATGCATGTGGTACACACACAGACAAGCAGGCGTGCACACACATAAATAAAAAGCATACTTTTAAAAAAACCCTACTTTTGATCTCCTCCTTCTGGAGTATTAATTTACAATAATAATATTACTGCTTCAGGTAAATTGATAAAAAGAAACATATGACAATTGTGTGCATGTAGAAATGGTTCCAGTTACTATAGCAGCAAGCAATACTGCTCTAGCAGGTGCCAGCACCCAATTCCTTCAGCTCTGGGGTGAAGTGTTAAAAGAGCATACATCTCTCAGCCATGCCTGGCTCCTCCTTGTCTAGCAAAGCCTGACTCCTAAATGGAAGTGGAAATGGTTAAAAACTACTTTGATTTCTGTCCTTATGAGGTAGGGACCTCAGAACAGAGAGAGCCCTGCCCCCAGTTCACTGTCTCAAGTCACAGGCGAGAAAAACAACTAATCTAACTTCATCTGAACTATTCCAAGGTTCTCCTCCCCGTTACAAGGGGCACGGTTTTTTAAATTCTCAGCAAATCATATTTCCCCGATGGCTGAATGTCATGTCTTATGTGGCCTCCTTTCAGTGACCTGTGCTTCAGAGTGACTGATGCTCGCTGCTTTTAGTCTGCCTTTCCTCAACAGCCAAGATGAGATATTTAACCAGCGTGCATAAAGTAAAACACCATTTCTCTCTCCTCCCACCCTGGACAGGATGAGTTGGCATTTAGCTCGTCATCTTCTATTAGAATCAAGTGAGCTTATGGCAGGCAGATACACCCTTCCTAAGGAAAGGTGGCCCCCATCAAAGCCCTATGAAAAATGAGCTGTCCAACTGGATGAACTGCTTATTTACTACTACTTTAATTATCTATAGAAGATGTAAAATTTCCACCTCGAAACCAAACACCCGCAATACATCTCCTGAGGCATGGCAGTTAGAACAGCCACTAGTCTTCAATTCTAGTCCATGTGGTTCCTTTATCTTCCTTAAGCATAGCGGTGTATGTTTAAAAGTTTGAACATATTGACATCATTCTAACGCTGTAGGCAGAGCTAGCCTACTATCATTTAGTGTGGGCTGAGTTCTCCCCAGCACATTCAGAATGGAGGAACTGACAGAGCTCTGAAGCAGAATATGTCACAGACTCAGATTACTTGGCGCCAGGCAGGACCGGGATCTGCTTCTCCAGATTTACCTCCCCACCCTCCCACATTGCTGAATGCTAGGCATTCCCAAAAGCTGTGGTACCCATGCATTTCAGAAGAGCCAACACTAGCCCACCCTTATTTTTGCTCATGGTGATCTCTGCTTTATGAGGTGGACTTCCACCCATTCCCTCATGTTGAGCCATGAGTCTACCTTCCAGAAGCCTAGGCCCACACTCCTCTCAGAATTGGATGTGGTCTCTATATTCTGTTGTGTTCCAAAGAAGAGAGAGGAGAGGTGGGAGGCAGGGGGGAAGGAAAATTTCCTTTAGCTTCCCAAATAACGTTTATGCAAGGTAGAGCTTTATCTGTTTGTTGACTTTATTTTCCCTGTAAAAGCACAGGGCTTGAAGGCATGGGCTATGCCTTTTTCATCTTAGCATCCTTCACAGAACACGGGGTGGTGTCTGGCATATAGTAGACACTCATTGTTCATAAATGTCTAAGTGAACTGAATTCAAAAACTGCTCTTCTCTGTCAAAATGACACATGGAAAAACAAAGACCACTTCCATGAGTTTGTTTTACATTTGATGTAGAAATCCCCAGGTCAAAAACTGTATATTAGGCTGCATTCCAATCTTATGCACACACTCATCTGTCAGCTAAAAGCTTTTCTCATAACAGGTCTAGTGTGTGTGTGTGTGTGTGTGTGTGTGTGTATGTGTACATGTGTAGGTGCTTGCGTGTGTGTGTGTGTGTGTGTGTGTGTGTGTGTGTGTGTGTGTGTGCATTTTGGTATATGTGCTTGTGCATGCATGTATATATGCATATGTGCTTGCATGTGTGTGTGTGCATATGCTGGTGGCTGACTTCAAAGCTCATGTGCTCCTCCTCCCTGCCTTTACTTCTTCTTAGCTTATGTCCTGTCATCGTGTGCTTATACTGTGTGCTGGTTATGGGTTTTTGCTTTGGCTTTATTTTGTTTTGTTTGTTTGTCAGTGACACAAGCTAGAGTCATTTTGGAAGAGAGACTCTCATCTGAGAAAACACTTCCATCAGATTCCCTGTAGACAAGTCTGTAGGGCATTTTCTTGGTTGATGACTGATGTGGGAGGATCCAGACCACAGTGGGTGGCGCCATCTATGGGCAGGTGGTCCCAGGTGGTATAAAAAAGCGCACTGAAAAGGTCATGAGGAGCAAGCCAATAAGCAATGTTCCTCTATGGCCTTTGCTTCAGTTCCTGCCTCCAAGTTCCCACCTTGAGTTCCTATCCTGACTTCCCTTCATGATAACCTATATATAAGCTTTCTTCCCTGTCTGTGTTCAGTTATGATGTTTATGACTGAACAGTAGAAAGCAAACTATAGCAGTACCCATTAATGAAAACCTGGATGAAAAGCCCCCCGTGGCTTCAGCTGATGAGATGCACTTCTCCTGGCCCATCTGATGGGAACCACCCTAGGTGCTATCACTTTCTCCCGAGATGAGCACTGGCTGACGGCCGTGTTTATCTCCCTTCCTTGCCTATAAGTCAGTTGACACTGTAAACATTTCTCTCGTATCTTTGTACTGTTTCCTGGGAGAATAGATGCAGAAATGTTTGTTCAGCAAGTTACTTCTCAGAACTATCACTGCAAACACAAGCATTCCAACAGGAACAACTGGTACCCCAGTGGTCAGCAGGCACTCTGCAAGCTAGGACATGAATAGTACATCATCTATAGGACAAAAGAGCTCAGAGAGAAGTTGTTTGAAATTCCAGGCATGGCCACTGAAGAGGAAGCAGGAAAGGCCAATACAAGACATTTTTTTTTTTTTTACCAGTTCTAACTAGCATGAGGCACTTTTTCTTCTAGGTGTAAATGTGGATAACAAGATCTCCAAATTTCTCTACAGGCTGGAAGAATGTGTGGACTGGGATAGCTCTGGACCAACCTGGGGAAAGTCTTTTGTCTGGACACTGGAGGACTGAATACCAGGTCAACCAGATTAGTGTCTTCAGGTGCTACACGGCAGAAGCTCATAAAGCCAACCATTGAGAGGCTCCTACTGTAGTGGAAAGCAAGCAAGCCAAGTCTCTTAGTCATGTTTTAAACTGATGAGGCCTTAAGCCAGGCACTAAGCAGAATGTAATACAGTAGTGTTTCAGTTTTCCTCTCTGTACACAGAGTGGGGAGAAAAAATACTTACAGATATCAAAGGTTCTATAAAGTCAAAGCTAGGCACCTGTGTAAACACACTATAGGTGAAGAGGCACAAAATGTACATGAAATAATTATATCCTCTTACTTCCCAGTTATTCCAGGGGATGAGAAACATTCCAAGAATACTATTTATATGCACCAAAGACTTTGGCTTGACTCCTATATACAGAGGAAAACAGCTTTTTATAGGCCTTGGGGGTATACCACCTGTCTATAGAAAATCTTTTATTTGCTGTGCATGAAGGCTAAGAGTTATAAAAATTATAAATTTTTAAACCCAGAGCCCCAAAGTCCAGCATAAATGTCAATTAGAAGCTTTTTGCTGCATAATTAAAATCGCATCTGGTTTGTTTCAGGCCTAATCAATAGGAAGTCTGCAGAGGGACTCACCACCTGGACTAAACAAGAGTCCCTGTATCAGGCAGCAGGCAGTTTACTTCCACTTTACCCTATCCTGCAGTCATCTCATCTTCTGATGGGGCATGCCTTTGCTTCCATGGATCCAGTAAAGGGTAATTTATAGATACAACCTTAGTTTCACAGCCCCTTAAAAGCTTTTGCCAAACCACTTCCAAAGGCAAGCTTCTCTCATCGAGTTGTCATGTGGATTCTCTGTCCAGAGGTTTTAGCTTCATAGTTTAAACATTCCTGTTATCTGCTCCTTCCCACCTGGTCATTTTGCTGGGATAGGAGCTCAAGGCTTTCTCTTAACCTCAGTGAACACAGGAACGTTTTCCTATAGGATGTCAGGGGCTCCTTTGGTTAGATTATTAGAATGGAAGATAATAACTATAGACTGGCCTCTCAAGGAAGCTTGGACAAAAAGATCAGCCTCAAGATAAAATGGAGAAAATATATGAAATGGCTTAAGAGTTTTCTCCAAAAGGCCCCACTGAAAGGGAACTGGATGGGTCTCACCTTTCCTTCCTTCCTCCCTTCCATCCTTCCTTCTTTCCTTCCTTCCTTCCTCCTTTCTTTCTTTCTTTCTCTCTTTCTTTCTTTCTCTCTTTCTTTTGATCTATTTATTTTTTATTTTATGTGTGTGCATATATGTATGACACATGCCTGGTGCCCTAAGAGGCCAGAAGAGGGTATCAGATCCTCTAAAACTGGAGTTACAGAAAATTGTGAACCATCATGGGGGCACTGGGAATTGAACCTTGGTCCTCTGCAAGAGCAGTCAGTGCTCTAAATCACTGAACCCTCTCTCCAGCCCAGAACTTACCTTTTTAATGACACTGAGTGTCATTAGATCAGAAGTTCTTGTGAATCTCTCTCTCTCTCTCCCACCCCAAAGAAGAGATGTGTATAAATCAGAGAAGAGGGACTCAGCCACCTGTTTGCCATTCTGTGTCTTTTGATCCCTTTCAACAAAGAATGGAGATTTTTTTTTGACGGCACCTACTTCCTGTATTCCTGATCTCTGGGGCCCTTTCATCTCTCCCACTCCTGAACTTCTAGGTTTGCAGTGTCTTGTTTTATAATACACTCATGATCTTCAAAGTCTTCTTACATAAATTTTTTTCTCAGGGTGTCATACTACTTTGAAAAGTTTTAAGTTAAACTTATTCTCAGGTTAGAATCCAAATATTTATAAAAAGATATAGAGTGAGCCACTGAGGTTGACATGACAGACACACAAGTGTTCAGATGCCCATGGTCCCTCAGCGAATGGTGGCCCTCTTTGTGTGGACAGCATTCAGTTAGCATTGTCCTTGCCAATATCTGCTCGATGCTTGGGATACTGATGCTGAGTTATACCCCCGATAAGGAACAGGACATGATAAGCTACGCTGTGTCACCCTGAATAAGACCTTCAGATCCTTCAAACAGTGGGAATGCTCCTGAGAAACAGAAGTGCTCAGATGAGCAGCTACGAGGATGAGATGATGGTGATTCAAACACAAAACCTTTCAAAATGCAAATGAAGTGTGTGCTTTATCTAAAGAAAACTCTCACCTATGAATGTAGTGTTTCTATGTGTAGCTTACACATACAAACATAAGTCACATAGCAGCAAGGAGTACAATCCTGGTCACTCCTGCTGTCTAGGGAGAGGTGGGCAGTTACATGCTTCTTACTGGACCAAAAGTCAATGGAGTCAGAAATCACCTTCTTAGAAAACGGTGTAAAGAATTGGCGTACCAACAGCCCAGACACTTGAGACCCTTCAGGGCTCACAATCCTAGTATCACTCTGGTCCAGTGAGAAACACTTGGCTTTTTACCTTGTCCACCTATGATAGAGACACTTGAACATGGCCCTTCAACGTCGGAAGTACCCACCTGGCGTCTGTTCAGGTGTCCCACCGAGAGCCGGAGCAGACTGCTCATGCCTGGTCAACCTCACAGCTTAAAAATCAACAACAACTCTATTGAAATAAGCATTAAAGACAACTTGAGCCTAGAAAGATAGCCAGTGCTGAACTGCACTGGCCAGCAGAAGCAAGCTTAGCTTTCTTATTTGTAATTAACATCACATAAAAGATGTTTACTCCAAAATTTTTTTGTTTTGTTTCTGATTTCAAGAAAAATTTCTTAATGTCATTTTCAATTCTAAAAGCATCAAAATGGCTGGTGAATTAATTATCAAGAAATAAGAATAAATAAAATGAATACCCCCAAGCTAGTCAGTTAGTTTATTAAAGAGTTGGAAAACTCATATTCAAGGGGCAGTTAATTTCATCTAGGGTGGGTGTCCTGGGTCTGACAGCAGCCTCTCCCAGGGTCACTAGGAATTCTTCTTCAGTGTGAACTTTGCTCCCTGATAAGCTAAGGCTATTAATTATATAAAAGGCTTCCCACCGACTCTTCTAAGGTTCAAAATACCACATACTCAGAGCTTCTCATAAAAAAGAAAAATGTAGCAAAGAAAATCAAATCATATTTATGATTAACATGATTATGTTATATCAAGTTGTTCTGTAATAAATGCCAATGAAAATGCAAATCTTTCTGCTTCGGACAGGAGAAGTGTGCTTAAGGTGTTAAAAACTGATGGATTGTACAGGTGGTATTTACAATTAAATTATTTAAATATATGCATTCATTCAGTAACTCATTTAAATATTCTCATTCATCCATTCATTCAGTGACTTGGTTCTGCAGGCTTTATTATTTGCCCCTCATGTGCTGTTGTTATACACGAGTATTTACATTTACTAGGCATTTGGTTATTTAAGGAAATTCACTCTCTTTAAAAAATTATAATATAAAGACCTTTATAAAATAAACATGTGTGGTCTTTTAAAATTGACAACAAATCATATTTCTGATTATAAGTTATCTGAAGTTGAATAGGAATCCAACTTCTCTTCAGGAAAGCTTGATTCTTCTTATTCAAAAGCCACTATTTTTACAGGTTTTTCTGGGAAGGTTATGTGGTTGTTCCTAGCACTCATGAAATGACAATCATTCAATGTTTGAATGTTATCCCTTTGGCTGCACGGTTTTTGCTATCTCAGTCTCATTTAGAAAACACTCGGGCTCCCAGGCTGCTGTGCGCACCCTTATATTCTAGCTCTCAAAAATAAACTTCATGCCAAGCTTCATGCCAAGCATTGGCGGGTTTGCAGCCTTTTTTCAGAACTACTGATAGATCGAGTCAGGATTTTGCTGCACCCACAAACGAGAGAAAGCCACCCATGCCTAGGGACTCTGAGGATCAAATTTGATGGATAGGCTCAGTTTGCTAACTGCGCTGCTCTCTATGAACACTCAACAAGACACATCAGCTCCAGAAAGACATTAAACAGATGTCACTAGACGAAGAGGGAAGATACTCAACGGATTTTGGAGGTCAGGGTCTCAGGGAGGGAGAGTGCCCTCTTGGATTCGGCAGGCCCTTTCACACTGTCTCTCAGGGATCTCACACTCTTCTGTCGGTTTCTTGCAAAACGTGCTCTCTTGATCTTCCACAAGGCAGCATCACTGAGGTTGGCAACATTGGTTCTCACAGCAGTGATGGCTTTACAAAAGGAATTAAAGACACTATTATTCTTTTCCTTGGCTGGCCACATGATACAGCTATTTTGAAATAATCCATATGAGTCTAGTTTTGGGATAAGAAGATATCTTCCATGCATACATGAATCCTCCACCTCCATCTATGACAATGATGTGAGTCCTCTATCTCCCTCCATGGCATGGCATGTCTTACCTTAAAAAAAAAAAATCATGACTACTATCTATCATGACTATCACTTCTCCCTGTTTAAATCATGAGGTTTAACTATCTAATTTTGTTACTTTTTCCTCATGAAAGTAAAGCCATAAGCAACTAAACAATAAGCAGACAGGAGTTTGCACAGACGAATGTATCTCATAAAACTCTTCACAGACATTAGCAACTGGGTAGAAGAAAAGAAGGAAGTTGCAGATGGTTACTATGTGTCCTCCTGAAAGGGAGGAAAATTCAGATCCTAGACTGCTGTAAAGTGTTTAAATCTACAGATTAGCAACATAAGCTCTCAGGAGCTGGTGAACTGGGTACATGAGATCAAAACGTCCTCTTCCATGTGTGGAACAAGCCCCATGCCAAGTGCCTTCGCTGGGACCCTTTTCTGTAAGTCTTGTGTCTTACTTACTTGTAGGAAAAGGAAATTCTTTGTTACAATCTAGATGCAGCTGAGCTTCCAAAGAAAGTGTCTCAAATCTGTTGACAAAGAACTCCCAGCTCAAAGCAGGAATATCTTGCTTAAGAAAATGCAAGAGTAAAAGCTTGCTCAGGATGGTGGGTCGGTCTTTAACCACAGTGTCGAACTGGAAGTCAAGGCAAAGACAAAGACCCTGGAAAAGAGGGATCAGACACAAACCTCTAAGAGATAATACACCGCTGCAGTCAGTGGAACAAGGCACTGTCCTCAGGGCAAGATTACCCCACTGGAATATTTCTGATCACAAATATTGAAAGAGAAAAAATACACAAGAAAGTTTGTCCTAATTCACAATACCTCTTCATTGTTGATCCAAAAATGTGAGTTAAATGTATGTCATTCATTTTCTAAATATTAAATAACATCCACTTGATCCAAATACCCATGCATCTTTTTAAATGTCTGTAGGTTACATTGAGAAGCATACACTCAACATTATATTATGTTTTATTATTGTGTGTGCGTGCACACATATATGCTTATTCCACAGCATATGTGGAGGCCAGAGACAACTTTTGGAGGCCCATTCTCTCCTCTAGCAGTAGGTTCAGGGAACTGAACTCAAGTCCTCAAACTTGTACCTCAGTCACTCGTAACTACTGAGCCATCTCACTAATTCCAAAACTAACATTTTAGGACACATGAGGGAAGCGAGTTCTGGGTTGTCTTCCCACTGTACAGGGAGAGTTTGGGGTAAGTCAGGTCTCTTCTTGTTTTCATGATAATTTAAAAGCACACATGTGAACACACAGAGACCTCTGCTGTTACAATCACTAATATCATTAGTTTTCATAGTACTATAGTCTGAATGTTTGTGTCCACTCCCCTAAAAAGTTCACCATCCTGAAACTCAACAATTTAAGTGACAGTATTAGAAGGTAAGTCTTTGGGAGAGGACAAAGCCATGTGGACAGAATTCTTACAAATAGGATTCTTGTCCTTAAACATAGGCCCAGGCATGGTTAAAAGCATCAACTATGAACCATAAAGTGGGCCCTTAGCAGACACTGAATCTACAAGCCCCTTGACCATGGACCTCCCAGACTCCAGAATCATATTATGTAAATTCCTGTGGCTCTCTGAGCTACCCTGTTTGTGGTATTTTGATATAACATGGTTAAAAAGACACATGACAGAGTCAACTGTTGGTGGTATTGACAGACAATCTGTAGGGCTGATAACACACATCCCCCATCACCTGCAGTGCTGGCCTCTTTATGGTGTCAAGGAGGAGACCTGCTCTGGTGGCCACTGCAGGATTGACATCCTCCACAGCTGTCAGAAAGCAGCAGAAGGCATGTGCCAGAGAGTACTTCAGCAGGTGGTTTTTGGTCACTGAGTGAATATCCAAAAACCTACAAATGACAGCTACTTTTTCCACTGCAATATGAAATATAGAAGGCAAAAGACATACATGCATTTATTAACATATTATAAATATTTTACACTTATTTATTTAAAATATTATTTCAGTTATTTATTGTTTATTTATTTAATTTACTTGTAGGTGGGGCATGTATGTAGCACAGGGCATGTGAGGAGACCAGAAAACAACTGAGAGAGTTGGATCTCTCCTTCCACCATTATGGTTCCAGAGGATTAGACTCAGGTCTTCAGGCTGGGAGACAAGTGGGTTCATTCCACACTGATCCATCTCACTGGCCCTGTACTGACATCTATTTAAGCCTCGTGAGAACTGAACCCAATAAAAAAGTTAACTTGGGGCTCCTACATGGAAAATTTAAATATCAACAATGATGGCCAAACATACATTTCAAAAACTGGACATCTGGTTTACCTTGTGACCCAGAGGATTTTTAACTAACATAGAAGTACCTGCTTCAAACCTCATCTTCCAGTCTTTGCTGTTGAAGTTGCCATTTATGATTGTCCAGAATATGTCAGCACCATGAGGAAGGGACAGAGCGTGAAGAAGGAGAGGAACTGCCAGTGAAGACAGCTGAGAGAACTCAGACTTGACAACTCTCCAGAGGCTGGGAAACCAAGGAACAGCAGAGACATTACAGTCGGTCATCGGTGCCTCTTCAGAGGGAAAGAGCTGTACTTTTAACCTATGGCAGGCGTGGGCAGTAGGTGCTGCTTGGATGCTCTGGGTGAAAGCACATCCATCCTCAAGACTATAATCCTCCAAGAAACAGTTACGTTTTGATCTGTTAATGTCTTCTGAAGAAATTACTTTTATGTAGCAAAATTGAAAACATTTAAATATAAAAATATAATTTCGTACATAAATTCAGCTATGTAAATGAATTAAATAATATACAAAAGTAACAATTATATGAAGATGATGGTGTAATAGTTGGTTTTAAAATTGCTTCTTATGTGAATAACTAGAAAGCATCATTGTTTATTTTGGCTGCCCAGCAGCCTTTGCCCCCTCTGAGTGGCAAAGAATAACTCTTTGCTAATAGCAGCCTCACTAAAACCTGACAAGGCTACCTCTCAGGGTCTCCCACTTTTCGAATCCTAAGGATGAGCACAAAACGCGTTTACCAGTGTACTTCACTGTCCTGAACAGTGATTAACCTATGATCAAGCAAGCATATGATCCAGACTTTAGACTTCCAGATCATGGTATGGACTCTGGGAGAAAGGGGTCTCCTTCAGAAACTTCATGATTGAAAGACTATATCGAACGAGAGCTACCAGGAACCCACCTCCCAGGCTCAGCTTGTGTAGGAAGAAGCCAATATTTAGTTTGATATAACAAACTAAGATGGAACTGAGCTAATGGTGGAAGGCTGGAGGAAAAGGGAGAAGGAAGAGGAGAGACCTGATATTTAGTGTGCACCCTGACCAGTGTCTTTACTTCTGAGACCCTAAGCATTTGACAAAAGGAAACCCAAACTCTGAAAAGACTCACTAAAACCAGGTTAGCTCCTCCAGCAGGGCTCTGAAGAAGCAGCAGTTCTTTGTTATGTCTTGCTGACTCCCTGCTGTTTCCCTCCAATTGGCTGTTATATGCTTTCTTCCACGTTCTTGTCTTTCAGGAGAGATCATCAACACACACTCTCCTTATGGCTTAAATCTTCTATTACATTCCCCTTAACACTCTTCCTTTTACCCCAAGTCTATCTTCCCTTTCATCCTCTCTTCTCTTCTCCATTCTGTCCTTTATTCTTATTTATACTCTGCCTGACTGAGCCTGGCCTTTAACTCTTGGCTCCACAACTCTCTTCTCTGGACTTTTCCAGCTGAACCTCCCCACTGACCATAAATCTCTCCAGATTTCCTTTACCACAACACCCGAGTCCTTGACATTCACTCCCCTTGCCTGTTTCTTTTCCTTTACAAACAGGCTTTTCACAGAAAAGATGCTCTGTGTTATGGTTTCCTAGCCCCTGAGCCCCAGAAGCCTGTTCACACACTCCCTTAAACGCGTGTGGTTCCCAGGGATCCTTCTCTTTTTTCTACTTCTCATGGATTCCCAGCTGTCTTTGAAGAGAGTTACTATCTACAAGACTCCCCACACTTGGGTCGCTAGCCACTTTCCCTTACACCCTGAAGCCACATTAGCATTAGACAATGCAGCCTGATATCACCTCACTAGTGTTCCCCCACAAACACACTTTTTTTTTTTTTTTTTTTTAGCAACTTCATCTCCTGGTTCTTGATATTCTTGCTTCCCAAAAATATCCTACCAATATTACATTTTTATCAAAATCCATTTCTCTAATGGTGATTCAAATGTACCTGCTGCTGAACCCTGGCCTACTCATTGGTCCAGAATGGTTATGTCCACCTGTGACCTGTGCAGGACAGTCGCTTACCATATGACACTGGACTTTAAGTGACTTGTGTGTACACAGTACAAAAATATGCCTTAGCGTCCCCAAGATCTTACTCTAATTTATTATTTGGAGGTTGGTATCAGGCTGCCCCCTTTGTTCAGCCTCAAAAGTAGACCAATGCATGGTTCAGGCACATGTGTATGTGTCTGTTTGTTTGCATGTGTACATGTGTGGGCATGTAACTGTATGTGTGTATGCATGTGTGTGTGCATGTGTGTGTGCATGTGTGTGAGCTTGTGTGCATGTGTAGTCATGTAAGTGTGTATGTATGCATGTGAGTGCACATGTGTGTGCAAATGTACTTGTGTGTGTGTGTAAGTGTGTATGTGTGTGAGTGTGAGTGTATGTGTGTGTACCTGTGTGAGCATGTGAAGACCAGAAATTGTCTCTAGTGTTTTTCTCTATTGTTTTCCACTTCCCTTCTTGAAACAGGATTTCTCCATGTGCCTGGAATTCATAGTTTTATTTAGATGACTGGCCAGCAAGTCCACAATATTGGCTTGTTCCTGCTTCCCAGAATATTGGAGTTACAAATGCCATGCCTGGCTTTTATGTGGATAATTGGAGATCCAAACTAAGGTCCCAATGCTTATATAAACACTTAATCTTCTGAGCTATCACTTGAATGCAAAAATAGACCATATTAAACAATTAAAATATTGATCACTTATTTATTATGTATCACTTCCTAGAGTAGACTAAAAAAATCCCCAAAGTATCTAAAACAGTATTGTGGTTTAAAAAACACATTCAAGTCATTATATTTGTTGAAGAAATAAATTAACAAAATAACCAAGTAGAACCTTGACTTACTTGTGCTACAACTCAGGAACAAGTCTTTCCTAAGGATCAGACTGTGCTCTTAATGTATAAAATCATCTTTTTTCTGGCTTGCCTCCAGGAAGAATATAATAGTTATTTGAAGGAGCTCAGAAGGAAAGCGCCATAAACCTAGGGTACTGTTTTATTACTATTCTCAAAATTCCTCTATCTCTAAAGAGCAAGGGAGACAGCACCCAGAGGGGTTCAGTGTCCATCCGGAGTGCCTAGTTTGAGTAAAATTGCTATCTCACTGTTGATATATAGCTCTCCACAACTGAGGGATTCTGGTGGGGGTGAGGGTGGGGGTGAGGGAGGACTCCGTTTCCTTTAAAAGATGGGCCACTGGAAGTTTAACCATGTTCTAGTGAGCATATGGGCAACACAAATTGGACTAGATTTTTTTCTTTCTTCTCCCTCATCCTTGTTCTTCCCATCCCCCTCCCCTCCTCCTCCTTCTTCTTCTTTGTCAGGGGTAGGTCACAAGGGTCAGGGAGCAGACCTGGGAGGACTGGGACACTAGTATAATTGGGTTTCAAAATGTCATAATGAGAAATTTCCAAATAATCTATTAAAATATTGTGCAAAAATAATTTTCTTCCTTAAAGCCTGAATGCGGGACAGAATCAAGTCAATAAATTATCTTAAGTTGGGGTCAGGAAAAGATTATCATCTCACAAATATCCTTATTTTATGTGTCTGACCCAATGGAATCTTGTAAGCAAACATTCTCTTCATGTTAGCATACATAGAAATAAAAGAAAGAAAACTAAAGCAGTGTGTGGTGGTACACGCCTTTAATCCCAGCTCTCAGGAGGCCAAGGAAGGTGAATCTCTGTGAGTTCTAGGCAAGCCAGGAATACACATCGAGACCCTGCCCCAAGAACAAAACCAGAGAGGAAGGAAGGAGGGGGAAGGGCGGGAAGGGAGGAAGTTTCTTTATCAAATTACTAGTATGTGAGAGAAAAATCAAAAGAAACAGGATACATCTTACTCTCACTTTAAATCTTACAACTGAACCCAAAATGCCCACAAAAACGTTCATAAGTTCATACCTTGCAATCAACATGTGGTCCTGAATGTAGGCTAAAAACTGAGGGTGGTCTTTCCTCGCAGTGTACAGACACTCTCCGTGCAGACAGAGAATCTTTAGGCAATTGAGCATATTAAAAAGAATGTCTGGCTCTTCAAACTTCGCCATTTCCTATGCAAAGAACACACAGTCACAACATTCTCCAAGACAGCAAATAGTTCCAAACCCAAACCCAAGATTTAAATAGTTCAGAGAAGTCTACCTGGAAAATGGTGTATATTAGTCTCAACGTAACTGGAAGCTGTTGGTAGCAAAATTTTCTTTCCGTGTCATTCTTGATTGCTAAGGAAAAATGATTGCACAAAGGTTAACCTGGCTCCTTCCCCCCCATCCCCACCCCCAGCATTCATCAGTTCATCAAGATTGACCAGAGAGGGTGAAAAGGTACAAAATGTATTCCATGTTTGTAGGATGCTTTCATTTGCATACTGCTATGTGCCAACTGGGCATGGTGACACACAGCTTTAATCCCAGTACTTGGGAGGCAGGGGCAGGTAGATCTCTGTGAGTTCAAAGCCAGCCTGGTCTACATAGTGAATTCCAGGACGGCCAGGGAGGGCTACACAGAGAGACTCTGTATTAAAAACAAAAACAAAAACAAGCAAACAAACAAACTTAGCCTGTGTCCTTCTATGAGGAAATACAGAAAGTCTTCTAAATTTAAAATCTCAGCCTTGGGGCTGGAAAAATGACTTAGTGGTTAGGAGCACTGGGTGTTCCTCTAGAGGACCTGGGTTCAATTCCCAGTACCTACAAGGCAGCTCACAATTGTCTGTAACTCCAGTTCCAGGAGATCCATGGCAACAGGCATGAAGGTGATACACATATATATTCATGGAAGCAAATACCCATACACATAAACTTTTAAAAAATTATTTAGAAAGGATTCTCAGCCTCCTTTTTTCACTTCAGAGTCCCCATCTTATCTCTGCATCTTTGGCTGCCTGACCCACTTTAGCCTCAGCTTGTGCTCCTGTGGATGAAGGGACATGGGGCTGGCAAGGCAGGCCTTCATTAAAGGAGATAAGCAGATATGGAAGAGAGAGGTGTGGGTTGATTAGCATCTAAGCCAAAGTTGTAATGTCTACTGAAAAGTTAGGCATTTTGAATCAGATGAATGTTCTCAAATGCGAACCCCACTTATGGATGCCTTTTCTTGTGAGATTCTCCGCGCTTTGCCTCCACTGTGGGACCACACCCCAGGATACATGCGGACTTGCTAGAGAGATGCTCACAAGTTAACCAAAACTAGTGTAACATTAGAGAGGGGAGAGAGTCTCAAGACCCCTCCCCTAGCTAAGGAGCTTTTGGCATTTGATGGCTTCAGGGACAGGGAGAGTCGGTTTTCTGTAAAGAATGTGGTCCTTTGTAGGTGTCTCTTGTTCCAGTGGATGGTTTTATACATATGAACACATAGCCAGCATAAACTGGAGCACATAGATGTGCTATTAAAAAAACAAGCTGGAGGGATGGGGAGGTTGGGGTGAGATAAGGAGGAGCTAAGGAGGATGGGGATGGATATGGTCAAAGCACATGGTAAGAAATTTCCAAAGAATTAATAAAATATTATATTTGTAAAAACTGATGCAAAAAAAGGCAAAATAATGTGCCCATTATTAAGGTGGTGGCAATTCCTGGGGTCAGAGACATGGCAGTCTCATATCAACTTCGTGGTTGATACATCAGTCCGTTTCTTGATGATTTTCCACTCAAAGGCATTTTTACACAGTTACCAGCACCCAACTTTATACTGGTTAATGTGAAAGTGAACATAGATTTGGTGACAGATATAGCTGGTATCTATAAAAAAAAATATGTCTTCCTGCAAAATGCAGGAAGAGGAAACATGTAAGGATGTGGAAGTCACTGAGGCCATTGGTGCAACACCCAGGTTCCCTGAACAGGAGCCCAGGATCACCACTGAGGTCCACAGAGCAGAAGCGACACCAGTTTCTGAGTGGCAGGGAACACTGGTCTAGGAGATTATCACAGGATGGTGTACAGTATGCTGTCTTTTATATAAGAATCTCACAACATACTCCAGTACAGACCAGAACCCAAGATCCTCCAGCTTTCCACATGCAGACTCAAGAGTGAGTTTATAATTGTCTTATAAGAACTGTCTTATAAGAAGGCGAAGGACAAAAGGAGAAAATCAGACTGAGGCTGTGACTGGAGCCCTGAAGTCAGGCCCGGGAAGGGGGAGAATGGGACAAACATTTTGAAAGGTAGAATTTGTACCAACTCCATGAGGAAGGCTATAAGTGATCCCCGGAAGGACAGTTTAAAATAAATGGGAGGATATGCATAAGTGATGGTCAATCACGTATCATCAATATGTCATTTTAGATCAAGGACTGAGGCATTAATAGAGAAGAAGGATATATGTCCTAGAACCGATGTACTAAGCAGCTGAAGCAGGAGAATTAATGCAAATTCAAGGCCAAACCTGTGAAACATGTTGTATTCCAGTTCGGTCTGGACTACATAGTGAGACTGTAGCTCAAAACCAACAAAGGTGGTGATAATTACTCAAGTTGTGTGCAGCCTCAAAGCAAGATCATGAGTTCTAAGAAGCCAGGAGGCCTGGGTTCCAGCTCCCATCCCTACTAACTGTACAGCTTTTGATCTCCCAATTCTCAGGCCCTGTCCTCTATATACTCAGAATCAGAGGTAGAGGCTACAACTGGCTCATTTTCTTTGCATACAGATAAGAGTATTCACTATAAGTGAATTATATGAACTATTAGACCATAGGCAAGTCACTTGGCCCATCTGGGATTGAGCTTTTCATTGACAAAGAGAGAAGGCAGATAAGCAGATGTCAGCCTTTTTCTCTGAAGGATACTCCATTAAAGAAAACCTTATTTATAACTTCAACATATGAGGATGGGAAGGCAGAGCTCTCTGGTGGAAGCTGGATGGGAGCTTCATCATTTGCCTTCATGTTTCCACCAATTACCACCACCATGTAGGAACTGACAGAGGAAGTAACATGGAGCCTTTACCACTACAGAGCCACTGAAACACATCACCTCCTTCCAGCTCTATTTCCAATAGAGCTAGACAGTATGAGCCTGACCATCATAGTATCCACCCATCCACATAGAGGCAGCAGGTCATACCAAGGATTTTGTAGTGATGGTGTAGCTACCACAAACCACAGAAAATAGTCCCCTAAGAATGTCTGCTGTTCACCAAAAGGATAAAGCCCATGCTTCCTGGTTCTAGAGTGGACCTCCCAGGAGCAAGACAGTCTGAGACAGTAGGAGTAAAATTCCTTAAGGCTCCCCGATTTGTCCCAGGTCCTGTACAAGCTCCCAGAGTATCACTGCTCAGATCTAGGCACGTGGCTTTCTCACAGGCAAGAGGGAATGTCTGAACTTTCTGAACAATGATTGGGAGGAATCAGGGAATAACCCTGAGTCTGCCTGCCATCCTGGTGTCCTCAGTTCACATATCAATAGCCTTAAAGAGCCGGGTGGCGGTGGCGCACACCTTTAATCCCAGCACTAGGGAGGCAGAGGTAGGTGGATTTCTGAGTTCGAGGCCAGCCTGGTCTACAGAGTGAGTTCCAGGACAGCCAGGGCTATAGAGAGAAACCCTGTCTTGAAAAAACAAAAAACAAAACCAAAAAAAAAAATAGCCTTTAAAGAAATTATGAAGAAGCCATCTTTCCAACCAGAAGTGATGACCATCCTTAGAGCACAGCTAGACAAGGAGCACCTGTCTAGGGTTTTGGCCAATCTCCCAGGATGCAGATAAATTGTGTGGATGCAAGCACTGTTGCCTCTATACAAAAGCACCAGCTTTGACCATGTGCCTCAAGTGGCTGTTAAGGCTGTCAGCACACTCTACCTCAGCCATTCTCAATCTCTTCTGCACATATGTAAACACTATGTAAAGTTCACCTTAGCTTTCTATCCTACCAAGATCCAGTAGCAAGATAATAACTAATAATAATTAATAGCAAGATCCTGCTGCCAGAAAGAGAGTGAATGACATTCCCCTGGTATTATCATAGAGCTGTTCACTCCCTAATGTGGTGGGAAATGCTTTATCTGTCCAGTCTGCCCTAAGGAAGCAATGAGCTTGTCCAAGTTGCTGCTCGGGTATGAAGTTGTATGAACTGAAAAGTGTACACACGGCACTTCCCATCAGCCAAGTTCACCTACCAGCATGTTCTGAGGGCACTGTACGGTTGCCTGGGTTCTCTCCATGTTTGGCTGCTGGGTTCTCCTCCTCTCCTTCAGGGCCTAGAACGAACTCTGGTCTGGAAGAAAGGAGGCTATCTTCAAGGCTGTCTGTGGGCTCCTGCAACAAACGGAAGCAGCTGTGTGAGGGGCCACAAAGAACCTCAAGGGTGGATCTGCCTGTTCTGCAAGAGGGCAGAGGCGCTGTATCTCAGAAGGGCATGTACCCACATTCACACCCATCCTACTGAGAGACGTGCATCAGCAGTTGGTGAAGCATCTGCTTTCATTTGAAATAGATACAGGAAAATAAAACATGGAAAACATTGTCTGACCTTAGACTGTCCCCCTGCCTTTCTTTAGTCCCAGAGGTCAGAATCTCACTCCCAATTTATTTAGGAGGCAATGACTTCAGATGTAATGCCAATTCTGGATACCTGGACAAATCAGTGTTTTAGGGGCAAGAAGTTGCTGGAACATGGAACATGTGAATTAAGGGGAGCAAAGGGTAAACTCAAGTCTCTATCAATAGAGAGATGGATTAACAAAATACATATCCACCCAATGAACTGTTACTCAGCTTTTAGAGGGAGACACTGATGTGTACTACACCTCAGAGGAAGCTAGAGGACATGATGCTAGGTGAGACAAGGCAGTCACAGTGGACAAATGTAAGGCCCTCACACAGCTACAGTAGTCAAAGTCATAGAAATGGAGAGTAGGAGCTAGGGCGGGAGAGATGGGCAGGTGTTATTTAGATGCCCTGGAGATTGGTTGCATAATGTTGTGCAGGTGCCACATATATAGAGATGTAAAATACATTTACAAAAACAGGAAGTAATGAGAAAATTCTCTTCTTGAGAGTGTATTAGGACCTTCACTTAGAAGGCAGAGGTTGGTAACCCAGAGTTCAAGCACAGCCTGGACTACATACCCAGACCCTATCTCAAAAAGCAGAGTGGAGGAACACAGTAGGTGGGGCTATTATTTAAGTATTTAATCTCTGGCTATTTTATCCTTTTTCTTCCCAGTTTTATCTTTAAATATCCTCTTTGAAAATTATCTTTCTGGCTAATACTTTAATTCAAAAAATATTTTAAGAGAATGATTTGATAACCAGTTCAAACAAGACAAAGATGGATGGAATAAGGGACATCGGAAAGGTAGTAGTGCTAAAACCATGGCTGACAGGGCGGGCGGGGGGGGGCAGGATGGTAGGGGCTGGGAGAGGAGCTAGGAGTCAGACAGACATGATAGGCAGAGACAGAAAGTGGGCCTCAAGGGATCATGGAGATGGGAACCATTTGTCTTCCTCCTCCTCCTCCTGACCAGAGACAAAGACCTAAAGGTTGGTGCACTTCTTCATTTCTTTGCCTGCAGTAGGGTCCCCTGCTGCGGAGCAGTGGGACAAGTTCAAGGCCTGATCAGGACATGTTTATGAGTTTGGGGTCATCAGCTTTCCTGACTTTGTTCAGATTGACTAAACCTATATTAGAAGAGGAAGATCCTCAAAGGCCCTTTAAAAAACAAAACAAGTCACTCCAGCTCTCCAGCCCTTCTGTACTTTATCTGTGTATGCCTATGATCTCTCTCTCTGTCTCTCTTTCTCTCTGTCTCTCTCTGTCTGTCTCTGTCTCTGTCTGTCTCTCTGTCTCTGTCTCTGTCTCTCTCTGTCTCTCTCTCTCTCTGTGTGTGTGTGTGTGTGTGTGTGTGAGTGTGTGTGTGTATGTATTTCCTCACCTCTAATAGAAGCCTTTCCATAACTGCCTGTTCTGTCTGCTGTATCTGAGATTTCCCCTGCTGTTACTTACTGCACTGGAGAATTTCTTTGCCCTTTAATTCTTTAACTGGCAGAGAAAATGAACTCGATCAAGGTCTCTGAAAAAATACCTTTGCCAGCTTCACAGGTTTACTGAGGCTGGCTCCGGTCCTAGGCCATCTACAAACAAGACAGCCAGTCTTAGTGTAAGCTGAGTTTTGTGTAGACAGTTGCCTGCTGTTTAAGGATTTGTCTATGAGCACCTCTGATCCTCAAGTCTGGTACTGTGATGGACTGGCATCACCTGCCAGCCTGCCCTGCATGTTTTCCTCTCGCCATGTCTCCCCTTGACCCAGGGAAAGCATGGGAGACCTGAGGTGGTGGAGAACAAGCAGTGGAGACCATGTTCCAGAACAGACATCTCTCTTGCTCAAGACCATCTCTTCCAGTTGAATTTCAGAATCCTTAGTTTCACCTTCAAATTCAAGGATTCGACCATTGTGAGAAGCATAAGACATGAAGGATTGTTTGAAGTGGCTCCGGTTCTATCGATGCTTGATTTCCCCCACAATCCTGCTAGGAACCCTGTGCAGCCTCTTTCCCTCACAGTTCATCCCCCAAAGAGATGCTGAGATTCATATAGACATCTCCTCAGTTGATTTTGTTTGCAACTACGAGACTCTGCCTTCATTCCCTCGTTACCACACTCCCCAGGGGCACAAAGGACCCTGTAATTGCAGAATTCTCAGGGCATGGTTTGCTCTCTTTCCCCTCCTCAGAATGTGGGGTGCTGTATCCCTCCTGTCATCGGCACCTCGGCGCCTTGCTTTCTTTGTTATGACTTCCCCTCAGTTTTTCTCTCACATCTCTGGCCCTTTGAGGATTTACCTTTGGTCTTATCCTTTCTTTTTCCCTCTTATTAGTTGGTTTTTCCCAGAATTTAGAGTACGTGACTTCAAAGCATTTATTTCTTTCCAATCTTTCTCTTAAGAATCAGATCCAGTATTCATGGTGCATGGCAACTCAGCCTGGATGTTCGAGGTGCGTGCTAATGTGTTCCCTGTAAGACCTGTTAAGATTGCGCTCCGTGTGACACAGAGATGGGACCAGATGGGTCCTTTAAGAGATGATTAGAGCTTGTCTACTAACAAATTAATTTTCACCCATCATCTGCGCAGAAATTCCCTAAGTCTGAATTCTTTTCTGCCATTTTCTTGTCACCGGCTTCACTGCAGGTATAAATTCAGGCCTCATCTTCCTCAAAAGACTCCTGGTCCCTTCACCTCTTAGCGATCGATCATCTCAAGGTCCCTCTTCTGTCTCCCCATTGCCACTTTGTTCATTTCTTCCTATATATAATGCTCATCGAGCTGGCTTGTGGTTTTCTTTTACATAAGTATACTTCCAATTAGACTCCCAGCTTTGTTCTTGTTTTGGTTCGGTTTTTTGGTTTGTTTGTTTGTTTGTTTGTTTGTTTTCAGTGCTGGGATAGAACTTGGAGTTTTGTGCATGCTAGATAGACACACTACCACTGAACTATACCTCCAAACAGACCCAAGATTTCTTGGCTTCGATTTGTTTTTCTTCACCATCTGTTACTGTGGCTGGTTTTGGTTTGGTTTGGTTTGGTTGTTTTTCAATTAAATTTTTATCATATGCTGACAAGTTGACAAGAATGAACCTGGAAAGCATTATGCTATGGTAATAAACAAGGCAATACAAGCAAGCAAACATAACCTATTCTCACTTGCTTGAGGGATCTGAAACACCTGAGCTC
>NW_022196912.1:116856475-116926475 GCF_008632895.1 Mastomys coucha | reverse complement strand
CATATGCAGTAGAGAAGGAACTACACACCAGCAAGTACAGGGGAAAAAAAGGATAGACTTGGGATATTATAATTTGCTAGCTGTATTGTAATAGTAATTAATTGAGGTATGAACCTTCCATCAGGCTGAAACCCATAGGTGGGAGTCTGATAAGAAACAAAGAAATCATGCAGGTTACATACTAATTACAGAGGGTAAAGTGGAGTCCTCCCTTGGCACCTTAGGGAGATGAACACCAAAATCTGTCGGTGTTCAAGTCTCTTATAGGAAATGACACAGGATTTGTATACAATAGTACCTATAAATAACACATATATGAACATCTCACATGCCTTAAATCATCTCTATATTATTTGTAACACCTAACACAAAGTGACTGTTGTATAAATAACTGTTACACTGCATGGTTTGCGTAAGGAAAAGATAAGTCTGTGCAGGTTCACAAGGATGCAATGATCTCTCCCAACTGTCTGTGTTTTGGTTGTGGTTGGATCTGCAGATACTGAGCCTGGGAGCTTGGGGTGTACAATGCATCATTTTACTGTCTAGTAGAGAAACTGGCAGAGATCACATTAGCCAACACTATGCTTCCAGTAACTTTACCCTATGCTTCCTGATGGATTTTTTTAAAGTGTTTAGTTATGTGTATATGTGCCAGGGTTGGAGCATGCAGTGTGAGTAGAGGTGCTCCTGGAGCCCACAGAGGGCAGCTAGAGTTATAAGAAGTTGTAATCAGCCTAATGTGGGTGCCAGGAACTGATCAGGCCCTCTGGAAAAACAGCAAGTGCTCCTAAGTGCTAAGCCATCTCTCCAGCCCCTGACACTTGACACAATAACTAGAGAAGATAGAATATCACAGTGTGAGCTTCCTGCCAAAAACATTTTGTAACTCAAATCAATTCACAAAAAATAAAACAAACTTTGTTTGAAATAACTTTATAAAATAACTGGACTATAATCTCAAAAAGGAAGCATCAGGAAAGGGTATGAAAATTACTGAGGGACTGTTCTACACAGTGACTGAGGGACTGTTCTACACAGTGACTGAGGGACTGTTCTACAGTGACTAAGGGACTGTTCTACACAATGCCTGAGGGACTGTTCTACACAGTGACTGAGGGACTGTTCTACACAGTGACTGAGGGACTGTTCTACAATGACTGAGGGACTGTTCTACACAGTGACTGAAGAACTGTTCTACAGTGACTGAGGGACTGTTCTACACAGTGACTGAGGGACTGTTCTACACAGTGACTGAGGGACTGTTCTACACAGTGACTGAGGGACTGTTCTAGACAATGATTGAGGGACTGTTCTACAGTGACTGAGGGACTGTTCTACACAATGACTGAGGGACTATTCTACACAGTGACTGAGGGACTGTTCTACACAGTGACTGAGGGACTATTCTACACAGTGACTGAGGGACTGTTCTACACAGTGACTGAGGGACTGTTCTACAGTGACTGAGGGACTGTTCTACACAGTGACTGAGGGACTGTTCTACACAGTGACTGAGGGACTGTTCTACACAGTGACTGAAGGACTGTTCTAGACAATGATTGAGGGACTGTTCTACAGTGACTGAGGGACTGTTCTACACAATGACTGGAAGGCTATTGACACAACTCAGTGGTGCAGCATCTGCCTAGAATTGTGAGAAGCCCTAAGAACAATCAGCAGCTTCACAGGGTTGAAAAAAATACACATCTCAACAAGCACAATGGCATCTGCCTGTAAAGTCAACATTTCAGAGAATGAGACAGTAGGATTGCTTCAAGTTCAAGGTCACCCTGTTCTACATAATGAGTAAGTACTAAGCCAAACAGAACTGTGTAGTTAGACCCTGTTTCAGAGAAAGATACAGACGGACAGACAGACTAGAAACTAGGACAAATAATTGCATTAAGTAATCTTGAATTATTCTAAAATCAAAAACAGGTTAGGGGAACTAGAAAAATGGCTTGGGTGGTTAAGAGCACTGGCTGCTCTTCCAGAGGACCCAGGTTTGAATTCCAATACAGGGTGGCTCAGAATCATCTGTAACTCCAGTCCCAAAGAGTCTAAGGCCCCGTTTTGCTTTCCATGGGAACCAGGCATGCCCATGCCATGTGTAGGCAAAATTCCCATATACACAAACACACAACACACATACATACAAACAAAAAACAAATGAACAAATAAATAAATTAATTAGAATTAAAAAATTTAAATTTGCCAAGTTTATCTTTTCTTTGGCTATAAACATGATGCTAATACTAATTCTAAAATAAAAATTTCCATAAGTTAGAAGATACTTTCTGTTTTTGACAACTATACAGTGGCTACATAGGAAAGTGTAATTTAAAAATACACTCTGAAGTGCACAGAGATAGATAACATGTTTACAACTTACTCTCAGAACAATCATTAAGAAAACAGGGGTCATAGACATTTGAAAAACATAGAGCAGAGTGCTTAGGGGTTCTCTGTGAATCCAAAATAATTTTAAAATCTTAAATTATAAGGAAATGTTTTCCTTATCAGAGCCTTTTCAACTTTTAAAGTTCCCTTCAGAAATCAGTTCATAAAATACACCTAAATTATCCTTGTCACAACAAAAGTGTACCGTGATCTTCCCAACTTCAGCAGTAACCAGTTCTTTCATCCTTATTCAGTCAGAACAATATTCTAAAATTCAGGACCATTTTCACACATCAACAACACTGCAGATGGTCACACATGTCGTTTTAGACTCCTTAGGAGATTTCCAAGGAGTTTGCAACAGTCTCAAGTGATGGTGCCCGTGCTGGTAAGAGCAAAGAGACCCACCCACCAGACAGGATCACTCAGCAGGGGTCCTCCTATGCCCCACCTGTGAACTAAAGGGATCTCATGCTTCCGCTACCTGCTTTAGGAGAAGGTCAAACATGAGGATGAAACAATTTAGATTCATGTCATCATCTTCACAATCAAAATCAATAGTCCTTCCTCCTGGGTGTCCAAAGTTCTTGAAGGGGCTACGGAACGGACTACGCATGGGACTCCGGAACGGACTCTGGAAAGGGCTATGAAACGGACTCAGCGTATTGTGCTGACCTCGTCGACCTGGATCAGAGGCGACACTCACCTGGAAGAAAACACATCAGCAAATGCAAAATGACCTCATGAAGGCTCCAAAGGCTCTCTGAGTGTCCCAGGCCTCTATCTGAGGTATCTGAGAACCTCAGAGAAGGCATTTCCTGTTGTGGGAACAGCTTCCCAAGGGTATTTTGTACTCGACCTGATATAACCCCACAAAACATGTAAACATGGTAGGAAACATCCACATTTTCCTCTTAAAGGTCTGGAAATGCGTTAGAACCTTGAGCAAATGAAAGTGTCTGCCATCTCATCCCATTAAATGCTGTCATAATAAACCTCGGTGGCTAATATTACCAAAAACAAGTTGAAATGAGAAGTTATCAAATAAAATATTTTAAGCTAGTTTCTAGAATCATAAATTTAGACGTCTAGGTTTGAAGGATTTTAGAATGCCCTGGGATTATAATGATCTAACTTCCATGAGAAATGGTACTATGGGCCTACTGCGCTCGCTCTCTTCCCTGTACCCACCCAAGTTCCTCAACTGTGCTTTGCTATTTCGCTCTCCACTGTGTCTCACCTGGCTCCTTTGCTACCTGGTGTCCAGGTGGGTTCAGTCAGTGGCAGGCACCAGAAGAACACCAGGGTGGCAGAGGCAAGAGTAGGGACAGTTCTTGCCACTTCCACCTGCTCTGGGGTGCATCTGAAGCCATCACTCTAGGGAGACCTCAATCAACTACCTAGTGCAGTTCCAGCTCAACCATGTTGCTAGAATTCCTTATCCTTCAGCTCTGCAGAGACAGTGGCTTCCCACTGAGCTGTCACTGACTGTGGGACTGTGGCTGCTTCAGGGTCCTGTGCCTTTAACAGTTCTCATAATTCTGCCCCCAGAATCCCCACTGAAACCTCCCCCATTTTACTATGAGTGATAAATTCTGTGGGGAAGCCCTATCTGGCATGTCTGTGTATCATGCTAACTCCTATTTTATCCCCTAAGGACCATCCTAGTAACCAAGAAGCATCACAAATATTATCCAGTTCCAGGTAAGAAAGATCACCCCTTATGAATCAGAATGCGGGTGACTGAGTCATTTCCCTGGATCGACGGTTAAGCAGTTGTAAAAATGAGGATAATGAGTTCTTACAACTCTGTGTTGTAGTGTTCATTGTGAACACTGCCCAGAATAAAGTACCATACAACCTAGGCTTGTTATACAACCTTTGAGTTGCAAAAGGAAGAAAACAAGATGGGCCACTGGTTCCTATCAGACAGACAAGCAGTGATACCTCTTTAAAAAAAAAAAAAAAAAAAAAAAAAAAAAAAAAAAGCAACTGATTACAAACTATACACACTATGATCCCATGAGCTCACTAGGGTTCCTGATCACCAGATGTCAGTGGAATGGCTCTGGGAATGTTCTGGAGACAGGCCTGCCACACAGAGCACTGAGATTATTTACCTCTCAGGAACTGCTCGTGGTGTGAGAGACCACCTACAGAAACTCCTTCAGGTCCTCCACGGCACGTTACACAGCCCACCAACCTATCTTACATGCTTTCTCACTCACAAAGATACAATAAAAAGACTTCAGCTGATTCACAGATTCTGTATCACCTAACGTCTCCACCAATTGACCGTGTCTCCCCGAAACAGGGTAGCACAAACAAAAGCACGGTACCCCGTTCTTCCTTCAAAGTGAAGGATCTCTCAGGAGTTAGAAAAGAATCCCTGGCTACATGGAGGACACCCTGCGCCCAGAGGAAGAATATAAGCTAAAGGATGGCTCTCTTGTTCTCTCAATGGTAAGAGAGGGCAAATTAAATTTAAAAAAAGAATGAAGAAGAAGAAGAAAATGAGAACAGTGACTTACTGATTAAAGGCTACATCAAGCCTGTCTTTAGCAAATGTTTTCTTATTTAATGTAATTAAAAGATTAATGAAACGGAACATGATACAATCTTTCCAAAGAGCTTTCTAATGATGCTCTTTCAAGGCCAGCATGGCTGGCAGAGGTTTCCCAGGCCTTAACAAGAAGGACGAGAACCGCCATGGCGATAATTACCCTTCGAGATGCGAGGTTCCCTGCCAGTTCATTGGCTCTTGATTTTCTTTGATTTGCCAATTCTTTGACAGAATTAACACCATCAGAAAACATACTTATCAGGAGTTGAAGTGGAACCGTGATATCTAACTCCGATAATACCTGTGGGGAAAAGCACATGACACATACACCCAAAAAAAGTAAATTTTCAAGCTCAGAAAACTAAATCTAATATTTTCTCTAATGTCGTGACAGTTATGTCATGAAAGTAAGGACATTTCACAGATACATATGAGCACAGCCGCTTTCAATTATTCACACCAAAGAAATCAGTTACCTTTGAAATGTCTATTTTCCCCTCCCCACTGTCCACTAAGCTGTGTGCTTCTGCCGTCTCCCATGATGCACCTGGAACTGTTTCCCTTCACTACCAGCATCTGCAGCCCCAGCCCCAGCCCCAGCCCCAGCCCCAGCCCACTTCAGCTCTGACTGAATGCTGCCTGGTGTCTTGCTCTCTGGTACAAGATCACATCCTCTTGGGGCAGATATACCTCATCGGCCATGAACTTTCTGGAGTCCATGTTTCCTTTCTTCAAACAGAATAAACCCAACCTCTGCTGCTCTGAGAACTTCCTCAAGGCTTTTTGCAAACAATCACCACTTTCACTGGATTTAATTACTGGTACTGTTCCTCCCACTGCCAGCGGCTTGAAGGAAGACAGACTGAGAAAAGATGTGTTTCTAACCTACTCTTTATCAAGTGGCTTTTGTGACATTTGCAAGTGTTCCACAGCTAATTATCATGAGTGAGTTTTGAACCCTATCTTGTCCACTCTCTTCAGTGGTTAGACTAAGTACTTTGACACTTTCCATTGCAGTCTCTGCCTTCAGAGAAATGTAGAAGGTCCTGAGTTTGATCCCCAGAACTACAAAAAACAAACTTTAAAAAAAAAAGTATCCGTAAACATAATTAAACATTAAATTTGCCCTCATTTTATGAAACTGTCTAAACTTCGTGGTAGGTGTTCAATTTCACATTTTTTTACACTGAGCATTCATTAAATAAAATGTGTGTCCAAATGCTAAGAGGAAAGGCTGTAAAGTTAAAAATAAGATGTGATCCCTGAACTTGAGGGGTTTGTAAGCAGAAGAAAAACTAAACCAAAAAAAGAAAAGAAAGACAAAGAGCAAAATTTAAAAATCTATTTAAAAGGGCAGAATTCACAAAGAGAGCCTGTCAGATGCTACAGGGAGGAATGAGGATGCGGGGGACTGAGAGCTACAGAAAACTTGACGGCAGTTCATTTGTGAGGCCGACTTTAAAAGACTAAGCTTGTGCTCACTGATGGCAACACAAGAGAAAATCATCCCAGGTGGAAGAGATGGTGTGAACCATCCTGTCTGTGACTAACTCTCAATCTTCCCAAGTAAAGGGGATTTCTCTGAACCCAGGACACCTAGTCAAATGCGGACTCCAAGGCCCTATGACTTTGGTGATGTTGTTGAATACATTTATATTTACTCACTACACTACTGCTACGTGTATCTGAAACTTAACCACTTATCTCTGCACGTGTGACATTAGTCGGCAGCAAACATTCATAAACACAAAGGTTTGGGAGTCTCTGCAAAATCTCTTCCCCCTTCTCCTAGGTACCTGAAGATCAGTGACTAGAGAACAGGTCAAAATGGTGGCATCATTCACTTACGTGAAGCCAGAGTAGCGCTTGCTCCTGCACAGTGGAGGGATATCCTGTAAACCGACAACTAATAAAGCCGAACATCTCTTCCATTGAAAACGGCAGAGGACACAGCTCTATGTCAAACATTTTGCTGGAAAGCAGAGCAACAAAAGTAAGTGACCGATGAGCACACACCAAAGACTACCAGTGACACCAAAGAATTTCTAACTGTAACCTCAGGGAGCTAAAACCTTTAGATTAGTTTACCTTGTGTTTCACTTTTGTGAAACGCATTTGTATGTTTCACTACTTTAAGAGGAGAGATTCCATCATTTAATAAAAATGATTGTGTGGTTGTGATAGCATTAATATTCATCCCGTCTGAGGCTTAGTGGAAAGAACTACCCCAGCATCTAAAGATATTTCCTGTTACACTTTTCCCACTTACCCAATCAACCACACCTGAAAATAAACCAAGGATATGCATTTATTACTCCTTTTCTGAATAGATTCAAACCATCTTATCTCAGTTTCTGGCAGTGTCTCATCTGAACGTTTCGTCTTGCTTCACAGGATGGTTAGCATCAAGATTCTGTGATGCTTAGCAGAGTGCCTGGCTACATGCCTGTGAGTGTTAGCTATCACTACAACTAGTGACTTCTTTAAACTACTTACCCACCTTAATACTTCCCTGAATTCTTTTAGCTGGTTGTCAGGGACTTCTGTCCGGATGGCTTCCAGCCATTCGGGCATAATGCACTCCCACACAGACTGGCTGATGACATTGTAAGGGATCAGGCAGAGGATCCTGTTGAGACCTTCCTTCAACTGAGTCACTGTGCTACAGGACTTGTCCCAGTATCCACCAACCTGACGAGGGCGAAAGAACAAGTCATACTCCTTACAGTTCCATTCAAGGACTCTGGAGAAGGGAATAGGCCTACTACGAGCCTGAGTCACAGGTTTGTGAGAATCCAAGCCACCATCACAATCCATCGGGGGACACAGACGTATCTCTGTGGGAAGATATCGAGTCCTCTCCAGAAATGCCCGGTCGTGATACACCTGGGTCATATGGTAAATCTATTTCTAGCTTTTGAGAAAACTCCAGACAGAATTCCAAAGAGGCTGCATCAACTTCCACTCCCACCAACAGAACATGAGGGCTCCCCTCCATGGCAGCATCATGGATATTCCTGATGATGGCCATTCTGACTGATGTGAGACTGAATGTGGGTGGGGAGCAGCACGTTGAGAGGATTGTGGGTTAGAGACAAGGTTTCTCTGTACAGCTCGGGATGTCCTGGAACTTGCTCTGTAGACCAGGCTTGCCTTGAACGCACAAAGATCTACCTGCCTTGAGTGCTGAAATTAAGGGCATGTGCCATCACCACCAAATCTTAAAGAGGTTTGAATTTGCATTTCTATAATGACTGGCAATGTCAAATACTTTTAAAAGTATTTGCTGGGCATCTCTTTTGGAGAACTTTCCACTAAGCTCCATAATAAAAAGAAAGCACATTTACAGGAAGGCACAGATATTGATCACCACCTGGATTTGAGCTATTCTGCAGTGGATTTCCAGAGCCTGTGTGAGTTGTAATTCCAAAGTTGTAGTCCTACTGCGATGAGCAACAATGAAAATTACTCTTTCTAAAGCTGGATTAGTGTGCAGTTGCTCCTGTCTGCAGAGAGAAATGCTTCCTCCTGCCACACACTGTACTGTGGGTTTTGTTTTTTTTTATATAGACAGCACAGTGGTACAGAATGCCATTTTTCTCTACTCTTTATATTCTGCCATGGCTATTTTATGTAATCAAATCCATGAATAAAAAAGGATGCATTTGGAAGGGTCAAGGGGTATAATTCAGCAACCAAGCTTTGCCTGGCATACATGATGCCCTAGGTTCAATCCTCAACACCAGAAAGAAAATTTTTTAAAAAATTAATTAATACAGCTAATTAATTTATAAGTTTAAGTTGTTTTAAGCCTGGTATTAAAGATTTTATTGAGGTAGAAATTTCTGGTTTCTTTGGAGACTCAGTTGTGTCATGTGATGTTTTTCTGAACACTGTCTTATGAAAGGATGTTTCTGCTAAGGCAGACATGTGGGAGGATGTATTGGTGAGAACTGATTTTTTTTTTTCTGGAAGCTGCCTGGAAAAAAGGCATATACATTTTGCTAGAGCAGATGCTTGAGAGAACATGTGATGTTTGGAAAGAGTATAAATATAACTCAACAGGCAGTGGGCAATGCAGTGTGGCATTGGTTCACCTTGCTACCCATGTTGGTCTTTATTTGGCTTTACTGACTCTGGTTTTCACAACGCTGTGGCATTGGTTCGCCTTGTCTTCTTTGCTGATCATCATTTGTTCTGACTTTGTAGAGAGAAACACACCAAAGAACTTCTGGTGGTGTTCCAGCAGCTTCTTGCAGCTTTCTCTGATTCAGGCCTATTGGCAGAGCCTCACGGTGTCTTGTGGCTTGAACTGTTTATTGCTGGTTCATGAGTGAACGGTGTTTGCGAGTAGAACGAGCTACCGCTGCTGATTCATGTGAGTTGAACTGCTGATATCCTGACAATGCAGATTGGATTTGCCCCAAGGAACTATTTCTAAACAAGTCCACATTCTGGTTTTTTTGTCCTACTAGTCTTTCATTTATTATTATTAGCCTATTAACCTACACTACCTGTAGAAGGGCATATAAAGCATTTAAGTAAGCTTATTAAAGCAGGTTTGGAAAATATAAGCCTACATTCTATTTTCTACTTACTAGAATAAAATTAATAAAATGTTGACTGTTCCTGAGTCTTTACCTTGTAACGTAAAGTGTGGAAATCTTTTTTTATTTTTATTTTTATTTTTTAGTAGGGGATCAATAAGCAGTTGTGCTAAAAGAGGACTCTGGGAAGGATAAGTGTATTATTTCACCAAGGAATCCTTATTCTGCCCATCTCCTTAGCATGTCTTCAGGTGAATCAACCTCCACCCCCAACTCTTTTGTACACTATTAGACTGCCACTTTGCCAATTTTGTCATTAGTTACTGCTTCTAACTTTTCCTTTGTGTCTAGTGTGTGAGTATGAAAGAATGTATGGTTTGTGCAGGTCCATGTGCTGTGCATCCCTGAGGAGGATGTCAGGCACCCTTCTCTGCCTTACTCCTTAGATGGGGTCTCTCACTGATCACGGTGCAAGGATGTTGGCCAGAAAACCCCAGACATCCTCCCGTATTCCCTGCCCAAACCCAGTATTGGGATTACAGGTAGCACACATGGCTACATGTGGCTTTTCATGTGGGCTCCAATGATTTGAACTTAGATATTCATGTTTGTAAGGCACTTAGCTATCCATATCTGTGTCTAAATTTTCTCCCACTCTCCTGGCCTAGCATCAACAGAGAACTAAATTCAGTTGTCCAGATTGTTATTAAGATTGGGTAGTCTTGAGCCAAGGAGATGGCTCAGTAGGTAAAGGTGTCTACTGCCATGCCTAATGACCTGAATTCTATCTCCCAGACCAACATGGTAAAAGAAGAGAGAATGGACTACAACAGGTTGTTCTCGGACTTCCACGGGCATGCCAGCTCGTGTACATCCCTCCCCCACACGCAATAAACAAATGATTTCTTTTCTTAGTATTGCCCACAAACTGAAGCTGGATGACTTCAGCTTCAAAGGGCTCAACCACTGTAGTTCAAACCACTTGGGTAACTCACCAAATACCCACACCATTCACGATGACTATGGGAAACCAGAGTCACTGTGCCGCTAACATCTTCACTTCGCTAACGTCTAGAAATCCCACTCCAGGCTCCTTAGCCTCAGAAACAAAGTCTGGGATCTATGCAACCATGGATCTCTGCTCTGTTTCCTGGGCTCATTCTATCCCCCTTTGAAGGCTCCTTATCTCGCAAGTTCTGATGGAAGCACCTCTGCACATACCTCCCTCCTGGTGTCTCTGTTACAGGTCGGATTTCAACAGACATCATAGAGAAAGAGATGTGGGAAACACTCAAATTCCAAATTGCTAAGAAACTGTTTTAATGTGAAAATGCTAAAATAAATAAATGAAAGAAAAAAGGGGCTAAAAAGCAAAACAACAAAGCATGTTTAAGCTTTTTATATCTGCTTAAAGCAAAGGAACTTGAAAATGCATATCTGTTTAACCCCTCCACAGAGAAGTTCTGGAGAATCCGCCCAGTGTACAGAAAGTCCCTTCTCGTTCTTAGCTTCAAAAGGCCAAAGTCATGTTGAATTTGGTATGGAAGGCATAAACCTCTTAACTGTTCCGAGAGTAATTCATCATCCTTCATTACTCTCATCAATAAACCTTCTCTTCTAATTAACCTATTATTGGTTACCTTGTAGGACCCACTTTGGGAAGAGAGAGGTTCTACTAACGACACATCTACTAACGACACTCTCACAGAGTCATATCAGACTGCTCTTCTACCCCACTCTAAGAGAAATAACAGGAAGCATGCAAGCACTTCCTGTTCCAGCAACTCAAAACTGCCCTACATGTAAAGATGAAATTTTACGAAGGAGTCAGTAGGTGGCAGCAAAGAAGAGAGGACCATCTCCTATCTCCATAACTGCTCAGCCTCTGAATCCTGGAGTCACAGACATTCCTGCCGACGGTCTGTATTCTGGGTTAACCTCAAATATCTCATATCAGTGCAGTTTTAAACTGAAAATTACCTCAATGTCTTTTTGAAAGAAGAAAAATTACAAATAAAAATAAAACCTAGAAAATACTTTGAGGGAATAAATATCGTGTATTACTGCCAAAACCTGATTCTGAGGCTCCACCTTTCCGAGTTAGGGACAAATGAGATTGTAGTGAAGAAATACGGGGTCTTTGCAGCTGAACATCTACAGCTAGTGATCCACTATGTGGCAAGAGTCTCCTCTTGGCATAGAGAAATCTGTCCTCCAACACACAGAGAAAGGATTCTGGCAGTTCTAGGAACCATGTTTGGCATTTTAAATGGCACAGTGTGGACTTCAATCATTACAGGAGTCTTCAATGGGAAGCTGATTTAGGGCAGCCAGAGTGAACAGGAATTCCCAACAAATCAGGTCTGGCCATTCATTCCAAAGTGGTTGAAGACAAGAAAGGAATTTGGTATTCAGGATGACCACACTGGGAAGACAAAGAGGGTGGAGCCTCTCTTCCAGAACACTGGCAAACTTGGAGATTACACGGAGAAGGGAGTGTGAGATCCGCACAGTGGAGCAGGTCTCCATCAGACTGTTGTCTGGTTAGGCGTTAACTCAGTTCTGTCCACACAGAATATTCTCCATGTTGAGAAATTTGCTCCAAAAGAGGGGGAGGGGGTCAATGAGGAGGCAGTTTCCGTTAGCTCACAGGTTGTGTATCCAACAAGCCTGTGGTGCTGGAAGTGGGGTGATCCGCTCCCCTTGAGATGCCTGTCCTGACTGAGAGGTGGGCAGTCTGTCTTCTCGCAGGGTGATCTCCTGCAAAGCCTGGGTGTTCTTGGAAGGTGTGCAGTAATTACTGAAGACTTCAAGGAGCCATTACAAAGGTCCGGAAACAGAACACCTCAAAAATGGGTGGTTGGCCATTTGTAAAGCTACCTTTGAGTTGCTTTTGTCTTAGTGACTTTGCAGGGTCCTAAGAAGCTATACCAACCCATGTATAGGCACAGTTGATCAAGAAGGAGCTGAGTCATAGAACCTGTAGGAAGTGAACCTACAGATGCCAGGCTTTACGCTGCTTTTAGAGACCCACTGGGCATATGCGAGCCCAAGTGAAGATCATTGCTTTTAGTAAAAGGTGATCTTTGAGTCCTGCCACTCTGCCGTAATCTGGAAGTGCACATGAAGCCACAGAAATGCCCCTCATTGGCTGCAAGCCAGGAAAGAGCTGAGCCCCCAAACCACAAAGAAACAACTTCTTTTCTTTCTTAATAAAAACAAGCAACACTAAAAGTAAATGCATACTTAAGTTATTACAGACACCTTATAATCCCATCATGCCATTCTTCCCTATTCCAAACCAAAGCCGAAATGGCACATCAGCAAAGATGAGGGCATCACACTGACCCCCCTTGGATTTTGTTTGGATTTGGATTTTTCATTATGATCCTGACTGGCCTGATACTCAGTGTATAGTCTAAACTACCATGGTCCTCATAGCAATCCCCCTGCCTCCGCCTCTTAAATTCTGGGTTTTCAGGTGTGTGCCACCACATCCAAGTAAACTGTCATTGGCTGTTGACACAGAAAGAGGGATGGTCAAAGGTGGCATTGCCCCAATCCCTCTCCCACAGCAAGGCCCAGATAGGTGATGTCCACTTACCCTGGCAAATTCCATGGGTTTGGGAAGAAGGCACATGACCATGACATCAAACCGGACATCACATACTGTCTTCAACCACTTGGTGACAAACTGGGGCTTCAGCTTTTCCACCAAGCTTCCAACTTCATCATCCATCATGTACGCCGTGGAGTGGAACCACTGAAATACCATAGCCACCAGCCGGGCCAGGCTCTCCGTGGGCGTGTTCTCGCTGGGTGTGCAGAGGCTCACCTGGGGTAGCAGAACAGATCTTGTTCAGGCTCCACCCAGCTTTGCATAGTTATGGCAAGCATATTTAAAGAGGGAAAATGAGGGGGCTCCAGATGATGCATTCAAAACCAGCAATGTTACACATGGTTACCATCCATCCCGAACTTAGGTCCTCTCTAAAGGCATGCATGGATTGCCATAGTAACATCCCCTAAGCATCTAATAAGCATTGTTTTCCTGTTGTAATTCTATTATGTAACCTGAACTAGAATTTTTTTTTCCAAAAGATTAAGTCGATAAAGTGATATTTCATTAATATCTTCAATTTTAAAAAAAATCCTCATATTTCAGTTTTCAAGAGAACTGATGCAGGTAAAAAAAAAAATTGGCATCAGTAATAACTCTGATACCCAGTGTTCCTCCCGACTCACCGTGTTATAAGTAATTTCTAAGCAATATTTACCCGTCCTGAACAATAGTTTATTAAGCACTTGGCAGGATCCAAAAAAATACAAAATTAATTAATTAATTAGTGAATTAATTAAAGCATTGTCCCTGCCTTCAAAGAGTTTCCAACAATAGGAGTCACTGTGTTCCTGTATAATAAGTCCTTGGAAGCAAGACATGTGGAACCAACAATTAATTCCTAATTTGGTAGTCTTTTTTTTTTCCTCCAAGAAACTGTGTGCAAGCATAGAAGAGAGAGATCACTATGGAGACATAATCCTGTCTCTGGCAGGCAAGAAAAAAAAAAGCCTGCGCCTCATTCAGCTGGGTCTTTGCAGTATCTGAGCTCTGTGGGATGAGTAGAAAAGTGGGCTCAAATCAATGTAACTACTCCCTTCCCCGTAGCCTGACCATAGTTCTTATGTGTATATATAGGTATATATATATATACCAGAGACCCCCTTAACTATACAAAAGGTTCCTCATGTACATATATGATAAGACACAAATCTCCTGCGCCTCATATTAAACCTAGTACGTGACAGCCTGCACTAGCAACTCTCTCATTGCGTCTTGTGAGGGAGGTAAGCTCTAGTGAGGCAGGGCCTTGGCACGGTGGCTCTCGCTGCCTTGTGTGTTAAAATCAAATGGGGGGTGGGGGTGGGAAGCACTGACAATTATAAAATCAAAACTATTGATTCACCCTGAAAAACCTTCAAGTTTTACTTTAAGGATACCTCTGCACCCTGAAGTATCATTTATTCTGCCAATATTTAATTGTTTCCATTAAAACAAACAGGCATATCCATCTCGTCATATTAGCTTCCTTCATCTTCAATAAGTGATAAACTTATAAGTGTACCAGAAATTGGTTGTAAAAATAAATTTCTTTATAATCAAAAACAAAAAGTTCCCGGGATTCTGGAGACAAATATGGACATTGTGACTTTCTAAAGGCATTCTTGGATAAAATAACAAGCAACCCAGTGTTGAAAGCTGCTACCCCAGGATATAACCACTCCCTGTTCGAGAGTTAATTCTTCACTATTTGCTGTCTCCTTTCAAAAGAGCAGGAGCAGTTCCTCCTCAGATGCAATGCAGGGGCGAGGAGGAGGAGGAAAGCGGACAGTGGCTGGCGTCTTTCCTTACTAAGAACCATATTCCGAACTGGCTGAGCAGCCTCTGATCGTGCTTGTCATCGTCTTTGTTATCAAAGTCAGTGTTGTCCAGGGAGTGGTGAGAGGAAGAGAGGCCCAGCTGCCTCCGCCGGTTCAACTCGTGCTCCCTCTGTTCTGCGTGGAATTCCGCTTCCTTCAACAAGCTGCCCAAGAGAGGGGAGGGCAGGTAAGAAGATGCAAAAAAAACAAACAAACAAAAAACGCATCCTGGATCATAGCCTATTTGGAATGATCGATCCCTCTGTGAGCACTGGAACATTGTGGTCACCCTCCTCTAAGTCCCTGTCATTTACCCAGAAACCCTAGTTTCATTTTCTTACTATTTCCCCATCTCAAAGGTAAGCCAAGAGTCTCCTTCCTCCAGGCAGGTTGGTGTGACCACTCCACACAAGGCAAGACCAGTCATTTGCACCCAGTTTGAAGAAGAGTGGGCATCAAGTGTTCAAGGTTCTGAAAGCAAGAGAGTGGCTCCTCTCCAAGCTTGCTAAGCAAGTAGTAGATAAAAAGTAAGAATAACAAATGTTGGCAAAGGATCAGCAAAAGCAAGTGGCTTCATATGCACTGTTAGCATTGTAAACGGATACTCATGCTTTCAAAAGCAATTTGGTAACACATTGTGAAAATATTTAAACCCTTCAACCAGCTAGCCCACCTCTGTGACTATATAGGAAGAGCCCTGTGCACAAAATATCACAATGTTGTTTATAAAATATTAAAAAATGAAAGCCATAAAAATATAGAATGGCAGAGAAAAACAAATGATTACTCAGTGTGTGTGTGTGTGTGTGTGTGTGTGTGTGTGTGTTATGGTGTGTGTATGTGTGGTGTGTTATGGTATGTGTGTGTGTTATGGTGTATGTGTGTGTGTGTTATGGTGTGTGTGTATGTATGTGTGTTATGGTGTGTGTGTGTTATGGTGTGTACGTGTATGTGTGTGTGTTATGGTATGTGTATATGTTATGGTGTGTGTGTGTTATGGTGTGTGTATGTGTGAGTGTGTGTGTATGTGTATGTGTGTGTATGTGTGTGTGTGTGAGAGAGAGTATTTTGTGTGTGTGTGTGTGTGTGTTACGGTGTGTGTTATGGTATGTGTGTGTGTTATGATGTGTGCGTGTGTGAATATGTGTGTGTGTGTTATGATGTGTTATTGTGTGTGAGTATGTGTGTGTGTATGTGTATTATGATGTGTGTGTGTTATGATGTGTGTGTATGTGTGTGTGTTATGGTGTGTGTGTGTTATGGTATGTATGTATGTGTTATGGAGTGTGTGTGTGTGGTATATACATGTGAGTTGGGATATGGGTATGTACACTTGTGTGTGCACCTGCAAAGACCAGAGAAGGACACTGGGTGTCCATTGTTCTCTATGTATCTATTCTATTTAGTGAGTATCCTGTTGAACTGGAAGCCCACCATGCGTGGGCTGACAGCCCCACACTGTTGGGATGTGCCTGTCTCAGTTCCCCAGTGACGTCATTGCAGGCCTATGTGGTCATGCCCAGTCTTTTACAATGGGTTCTGGGATTCAGACTCAGGTCCTCATGCCCTTACCCACTGAGCCATCTCCCCAGCCCATTCTGTGGGTTTTGCATATGGACTTGAAAGTGGTAAGTACAAAACTTCACCACAACATGGACAGGGCGGACTGGATATTAGCTCAGAACCCCAGATTCACCATATAAACAAAACACACATTGAAAACAACTAGGGAACGAACAGAACTGCACAGCTGTATTTTGATCTTTGTTTCCTGTGTGCTATTTAGAAATCACCACAATTCTGTTATGGTTTGTCACTGATATGAGGGAAAGAGAAAACAGAAAGTTGCCTTAAAAACTGTATATTTAAGCATTATGTAATTTTTAATGATCTTGTGGCTTTGGATGATCTCTGAAAAGAGCACATCTAGAGGCTGGGGTGTAACCCGCTGCTCTCTCCTGGTAGACAGCAGCCATCATCCTGCTGCTTTGAAGTTCACCTCAGCTCTGCTCCCTGCACCTCTGTACTGACAGGCAGGTAAACACACATCTGGACTCTGCAGCTCTCCTCCTGGCTAATACTGCCATGCTCCAGCCTCCGCTTCACCCACCTAACGCCCCACCACCCTAACACCAGCTTCCTCTGCCCACTGCTACCCTGAGCTCACCAGAGCCCACAGCAATGAAAGGTTTTCTTTCTTTAGTCCCTGCTTAGGTAACTGAAGGGCACTTGTGTCTCCCGAGGACCTAGCACAAGGCCTTGTACGTGATTATCATCCAATCAAACTATTTATTGAATTCTCACATTTTATTTAAACATCATGGCATGACTGCAGAGAGCATGAGGAACTGGAGTGGATCTGCTCTCTTGGCACACGCACAAGTAGAGTTCAAAGCCATGCAGGGGAAGCCATGGTTACCTGATCACCGCCTCCACAGCACAGACCAGCTCCTCTGCCCCACACTCCCGGGTGTTGATGGGGGGTGGAGAGGTCTGGTAAAGGTGAGTCTCTGCGGTGGCCCCCACCTCATTACTGTGGTGGTTCGAGTGGCACCTTTTGCAGTACCGAACAGGCCTGTTTCCGTGGCGACCGCAGCACCCTGCGGAAAAGCAGGTGACCACTGCCCTTCTGACATGGGAGCTGCAGTTCTGGAAGCAGAGAAAGCAAAGCCAATTAAAGCTGGCTTCTGAGACAAAGTTGAATAAAAACCCAAAGCCAACAGAACCTTAAGGGGCCACAGGAAATGACCCGGTTTCCAAAATGCAAGGTGTGGTCTAGCCACTCAGAGGTGTTTCATTCTAGTGGAAATGGTAGATATGGCCTAGAAAGTAATAGAACTGCATTAGGAAGCTGGATTGATTGAATTTAATGCTTAAGAATTTTCTCAATAGAAATTAAGATTAAAAACGTAGAACCATGATGCAGAGAAAGCCCGCCACAGCATCCCAGAGTCAGGAAGGAACATTTCCAACTTCTAGCACAAGCCTTTTAAAAATTAGTTTATCTACCGCTCACAGAGTAGATTTCTCCTGCAGTTCACCTGTCCTTGGCATTCAAGGACAGAGGGAGGTTACTCTATGCTGGCTGATGGCTCTGTAGCAGGGCCTTCAAACTCCCACCCCTCCAAAGGCTGAACAAGTATAGAATCAGCACCACAAAGTAGACCTAGTCACAGAGCTGGCCACAACACCAACCACAGCAGAGGGACCAACAGACGGAGCCACGGGAAGGAGGGAAGGAGAAAAGCTGCACCCCAGAAGAGATGCCTTTTCATTTCCGGGGATGGGGGAGGACTGTCATCGCTGCCCTGACAAAAGACAGGGAAGTGAGGTGGCTTCTATGGTAAGTGGTCTCAGGAGCTCCCTGTAGAGCTCCTAAGGGTGCACCCTGACGTCATCAGACAAAGTCCGATATGATCAACTCAAGAACAAACAGGCTTTTATCAACTCAGAGTTTGTGGAGAGTGGGGAGCCCTCCTGACAGAAACCCCAGGGGAGTCGGGAGGAAGGCTGCAAACACAAACCCTCCATCAGCGGGTCAGCAAGGGACTGTCAGTGGGGACTCCCGGCTCACTTCCTCAAATACAAAGCTACTGACTTTGGATGCTAGTGTTAGAAAAATCCCATTTTCTTAACAGGACTCGGGGCAACAAGATGGGGCTATTTAAGTCTCTACACTTTTCCACAGCCGCAGCTTTTCCAACAGACTGCAGCTGTGTGTTTATGGTCCTAGAGTTTAAAATATTTATAATACGTTCTTACTAATCTCTTAAATAAGCTGTTGAGATGTCTTGTGATTCTTCTACTAAAATTCCTTGTGGTTTTCCTGTTTTTGGCATCCGAGTCAGCGCTGACTTTCCCCTGTTTATGGATGCTGTCGAGTGCTGTGCACAGAGCATAACAGCCCTCACCGTCCACAGAACAGCTGTGACCTCTGAATGAGACCTCAAGACCAGACCCGTTGACCGTTGGCATTCCCTCCTAGAGGGAGGGATGTGGAGGGTCACTCAACCTTTACCTGAGAGTCTAGCCGCTCCTCCTGCACTTCCAGACAGCTCTAGGCAACTCTGCCCTAGTCGCACACGTCTTTACGATCTCAGAAAGTGCCAGAGTGTAGAGTGGAGTATTAACTGAAGAAGGGACTCCATCTACAGGGAGGTTGTCACTCATGCCGGGGTTAGACTTTCTAATGGTACAGCTGCTTTGCCGTCACCCAAGCTTCTTTGTGTGACCTCTCACCCAACTCTACACATAAGGCTTTGGGTTTTGATGGAATACTACTTTGGTCTGTTGTGAGTGCCCTGTCTGGGGAGACATCTGTGTGTCCCTGGGGAAAGTTCATGTCATGATCTTTCTCCTTCAGATGTTGAATTCTTATTAGTGTAGAGCTCCTCCTGCCGGCCCTCCAATTGACATGGTTCTACCGGCAGGACAGTATTGCTCAGCACATGCGCGTAGTGGCCTTTCTCCCCTACAGCAGCTGCTGTGGCCTGGACACTTCTACTCCAAACCCCACCCTTGAGCCTCAACCCCCACATGGGAGTATTAGGAGGCAGAGCCTATGGGAGGAAAGCAAGTCATGATGACAGAGTGCTCAGAAGTGGAACTGGTGCCCCTACAAAAGGGGCCTAAAGAAAAGCTGGTTATAAAAACAGAAGATGGCCACGTTTCCTGAGCAGGATCTCCCACACATCAAATTTACCAGCGCCTTGATCTTGAACTTCCCAATAAACACGTGCTGTTTGCAAGTACCCGGTCTAGGACTAAGACAATTATAATTAGCTTTATGTTCCTTTGAAATTTCCACTGTTACATAAATAACAGCCTGTGGTCTCATCATTCACCACAACTGCCTGAGTACTCCCCCAATCCTAGCATCACTTTTTAATCTTTTTTTTTCTTTTCTCTCTCTCTCTCTCTTTTTTAAAAACTCTTTTGCTGTGCTACTATGTGCAAGAAAGAAAACTTCATTTACCATGATTATCTATACTCAGTGTGAGATTTCTCTATGGTTCATATAGAACATCCCAATTGCCTTGAGATACACAGAGGAGGAAAATCACACTCACAGTCTCTCCAGACATTCAGCTGTATAAACAACACAGGCAGCAGTTACATCAAGCAGAATCGGTAGGTCCAGAATCATCTTGTGAGTGTGACGATCAGATTTGTAAACATCCAGTAAGCACCTGGTGGAGTACTAAAGTCCTCAGATAAGTCCTCAGCTGTGTGGGCTATTGTTAAGAACTGACTGCTACCTTCTTTTCCCCACTTCTCCCCTGTAGTCAAACCCAGACAGATGATGACATGTAAGCCATGCCTGAGACTAGACTTTGCTCTCTAGAGGCCTTCCAGCTTAATCTCTGAACAAGTGGCGTCTTTCTCCCACTGCCTTAAGTCAGAGATGGTGCTGGGGGCAGGCTTGCATGTGTGTGACTCCTGAGCTTCTCTTCAAGAGGCTTTGCCCATCGGAGTCTGATGGAACACTGTTGCCTCAGGAAGCGTGGCATACAACACTCAGGAGAGGGTTCAGACACCTAGAACCTGGGCCATTCCGGATAACCCAGCATGTCACAGGCATGAGGACATGGAAAGTAGGGAGCAGCCAACCTCCAGATACCTTTCAACTAACTGTGTCTCCATGTATGAGAACAGGCAAAACCAGAAGAGTTGCCCAGTCAACCCCAGGCCAAACTACCAAAACAAGTAAGTCGTCATCGTACAAAGATGTGATGTTTGGCTAGGCCTTAGCCAAGGTGAAAATGAACTCCAGAAGTGGGATGCAGACAGAACACACACTGAGAAAGTGTCATTGCTGCTGGTGCCAGGCAGGAGGCAGGCTCTAAAAAGGGAGCCAATGTGACTGAATGGTGAAGGAGTCAAATCTCCTGGGTTAACTGCGCCTGGTCAGGAATGAGAGGGCAGGAGCCACCTAACAGGGACTGAGTCATTTGGAAAGGAGGTCCCAATGGAATTCATAAAAACCAAGAAGCCAGCACTGAGAGCAAGGTGGAAGGAGCAGATGAACATAATAAATGCACCTTAGAAAACTTTGAAACAAACATAGAACTGACTCTATTTCCTCCAGCTGCATAGGAAGCCAATCAGGACCTCAGCCATTTGGTTATGTGCCTTGGATTGTCCAAGCTGGAGATTCTCACGTGACAGAAGCAAGATTGCTCTGCTCTGCTCTGCTCTGCTCCTCTCTGCTCTGCTCTGCTCCACTTCTCTCTGCTCTGCTCTGTGATACTCAAGGACTAAAGAACAATGACGTAAACTGATGGAAGCCAGAGGCGCTGACACGGGGAGCCTTCTTTACCCACAGCTCTGAAAACTGAAGGAAGGGCTCAACTGCGCACCCTCTCTCTACAGCCTCTATACCTGCCCTCTTCATATGCTCTGGCGTATTCAAAACACACATGGCTCCAGATATAAAGAAAATCGTTTGTTTTTTTTTTTTTTTTAATGCTTCATATTATGGATATTCAAAGGCATGGTAGAGGTAATAGCTGGGCTCTGTTGAAGACCTCCTGATGATGGGTCTCTAAATGGCAGAAGTGTTTGTGGGGTGGGAAACTACATGGCAAGCCAGAGACCAAGAGGGATCAGGTTTGATCTTCTGTAACAACCCATTCTGTGGGCCTCACTAGGGTTCTCTGAGACTGATGGAGAGCTATGCAATCTGTCCTGAGTGATATTCCACTAGGTTCCATCTCTTAACATTGTCACCTTTGGGACTGAACTTCCAACATATGAGCCTTGGAGAACAAACTACATCCAAACCATCACTTGGGTTCTCATAGCACACAGGAAGATTCTGGAGGCACACCAAGAGGACTAGGAATAATGTGACCTTTCATGGCCTAGCCTACGTTACACAGAGGAGATTCTGCTACCTGAATAGAGCCATACATTCCCAACCCAGAGGAAGAAACACAGCCTCTACTTCTCACTGCGAGGAGAATCAAAGAATGGCCTTCTGACCACAGTCTCTCTGTTCCTTCTTGTTTGAGTCTTTCTCCCCATCCAAGGAACCACCCAAAGTCTCACTATGACCATTGCTCTAGACATCACAGGTCATCTCTGTCACATACTGTTTGGGTTCTCATCCAGAGAATCCAGGTCCATCACAAATGCCCTTCCCAGCCATGGATGTGGAGTTACTATGAGTTTGGAGGAGAATTGTGTACCTGGCAGCATGGGGCTACCATGGTAGACAGACCACACTAAGTGGTTACTATGATAGACTATCCACATCAAATGGCTGCCATGAAAGACAGCCCATACAGAGTGGCACCATGATAGACAGTCATGAGTGGCTGCTGTGCTAGAATCTCCACACTAAGTGGCCGCTGTGATAGACCATCTACACCGAGTGGCTGGCTCGGTGTACATAATCTACAAAGCTGTAAAGAGGAAATAAAGAAAGTATTCTGGGGTCAAGAGAAAGGAACACAGACAGCAGTAAAAACATTTGGCCACGACACTGCTCTGGTCATGGGAAGCAGGAAAGATGGCATGAGGAACTCAGGGTCTACTGAAGAATGTTTTTATGTGGGGTTAGAGATATCACCCCAGTATTCTTATTGAGAGGGGCACTGGGGAGATAGGTCAAGGGCTTGCTATTCAAGAATATGATGTCCAGGAGCTATGTAAAAGCTGGGTGCGATGTTACATATTCATAAGACCCAGATCTTGGGGGGTCTGGGGAGATGAGTAGACATCAGAGTCTCACTGACCAGCAAGTCTAGCTGAAACCATAGACTCCAGATTCACTGAGCATCTGTCTCAAAATATAAGGAGGGGACCAATGGAGAGACAACTCATGGCAGTCTCTGGACTCCACTTGCACACATGCAGGTAAGCACAGTTGTGCAAGCACACACATATATCCCACACACAATGTTTAACTGTGAGAGAAAAGGTGAATGAATTATTCTACTTACAACTACAGTTTAAAAAGAGAATATTGAACCCAGGACACTCTTCCCAGTCGGTGATTTAAGATTCTCAAGGCAAGAAAAAGTTCCTGGGTAAACACTAAATCCAGAGCCCCATCAGGAAAATGTGATCTCAGGGGAAAAAATGACGATGGGGTTAGAGACAAAGCCATTTATTAAGACTTGGAATGAGTGTGTTACATCATAGGCTCCTTTAGGCAAAGAGCTGCGGATTTTAAGGGCAGATGCCACTATCTTCATTACTAAATAGTAAAGAGCTGAGATTGCAAGGCATCATTCCCAGAAGCCTGGAGGAGAGCTGAAGGTATAGCGGGGCATAGCTCAGAGACATGTCTGTCTGCCTGATGAGTTTAATGAAAGAGCTTTGTAATGGGCACATAGAAGCCAGTGTTTCTCATGGATTCTGTCAAGGTGGACAGAGGCCCAAGATGAAGGTGCTTTCAGGCTTGGATGATCCTGAGAGCAAAGAGCAGGATGCCAAATCTTCTTGTCAAGGCTAATTTTATGCCAGCTTGACACAAGCTAGAGTCTTATGAAAGGAGGGTGTCTCAGTTGAGAAAATTCCTCCATAAGATCTGGCTGTAGAGCATTTCTCAATTAGTGATCAGTGCGGGGGGTGGGGTGGGGAGGGGGCAACCCATTGTGAGTGGAACCATCCTTAGGATGGTGGTCCTGGGTTCTATAAGAAAGCAGGCTGAGCAAGCCACAAGGAATAAGCCAGTAAGCAGCAGCACCCCTCCACGTCCTCTGCACCAGCTCCTGTCTCCAGGTTCCTACCCTGTTCGAGTTTCTGTTTTGGCTTCCTTCAGTGATGAAGTGATGTAGATGGGTAAGCTAAATTAACCCTTCCACCCCACACATACAATTTGCTTTTGGTCATAATGTTTCATCCTAGTTAGTAACCCTAAGTAACAGAAGTTGGTACTAGGACTGTGGAGTATTTTTAAGACAGACCTGACCTTGCTATTTTAGGGAGGATTATAGAAGGACTTCGGAACTTTGTGAAAGAAGAGCTATTGAGTGTTCAGTGCTTGGTAAGTTATTCTGTAGGAGCTTGGAATGTCAAAGGCAATGCAGAAGATGGAGTCCTGGCTTGTGAAGTTCCAGAGGGAAGTTTAAAGATGATCGGACCCACTTGTTATCTCGAATTAGGGGTATGTGGTTCTGGTTAGCCAGAGCTGAAGAATCAGCTGTGATTAACAAGATACCAGAACTACTAAAGTGAAACCTTTGCTTTACTGCGACACTTGATGCTAGTCAGCTGGAGCTAAGAAATTAGTGATACTTAAGAAAGGACCAGCATTGTTGAGGTGAAATCTTCTGAGAAGCGTTTCCTGAGAGTCAGCACACAGCAACTGTGTTCCAGAGGTGGCCAAGGTTTTGAAGGCATGAAAGGGTCATGGAGAACAGCGGAGCCTTGGCACTGTATGAGGCCACTGGTGAAGGTGCAGCCTCAGTGGCAGTTGAAGGCTCGGGGCTGAAGGAGTCACGCAAAGAGGTTGAGGCTTGACACTAAAAAGAGAGCCCTGGAGAGGCTATTGGTGAAATCCCAGTTGCAACAGAAGACCCCAGCATTTTGGAAATTCCAGAACCATGAGATGACCACCAAGAATAGCAGAAGCCACGGAGTGGCGCTGACCAGAGCCTAGAAGACAAGCTGTGTGCTACAGAAGGCAAAGCTGGAGAACTGACCCAAGTCTTTCGGAAGAGTCTATATGATGGTGAGTGGATCCCAGACATTGGACATTGCTTTGATCTTGTGATGTTGATGTTAATTTGTGGTCTTGGGGATGAATAAGAAAGGAAAGGTTACAGCTTAATAATGATAATATTTGTGTCTCAAGTTGACAAGGGGTCAATTTTCCCAGCTAATTTATGTCAGCTTGGCACACCTAGAGTCATTTGAAAGGAAGGCATGAGAAAATGCCTCCATAAGATCAGGTTGTAGTGATTAGCGGTTGATGTGGGTAGCCATCCCTAGGCTGGTAGTCCTGGGTGACTGTGAACCATGAGGAGTAAGCCATTAAGAAGCGCCCTTCCATGGTTTCTGCATCAGCTCCTGCCCTGTTTGAGCTCCTAACCTGAATACATTCAATGATCAACAGTGAGCTGGAAGTGTAAGTCAAATAAATCCTTTCCTCCCCAACTTGATTTTGGTCGTGGTGCTTCATCATAGCAATAGTGACCCTAACTATTCACTGCTTTAATCTGTTACACACATTCCTACACACTGTACTGACCCTCCAGTTGCATGCAGCAGAACTGATGTTTTGTGACTTTGGAGCTTCTGTCACAAGGGGCCTTGCAACCTTCTTTCTGGTTCTTTTAGAAAGGGTACAAACCTAACCTAGCCTCCTAGAGGGTGAGACTTCTCATGGGAAGAGGGAGCCCAGACACCTCTGTCATCCCAACCATTCACCCAAGCAAGCTAAGGTCCCATACATAATACGTGATCATCAGGTCATCTGTTATCAGCCAATATTCTCCATTCCACATCAGGACTCCCTGACACATAACAACAATAACCCAAGAGCATAGAGAAGCCCAGAGGAGTTCATTAGCCAAATTGCCAGTCCACAGAGTTGCAATCAAATAATTGTTGCTGGTAACCAGTACATTTCAGGGTGGTTTGTTATATAGCAATAAATAACCAAGACAGCCTTCAAAGGCATAGGTCCAGGGTCAACCTCCCAAAAATATCTGAATGAATTGCACAGGGTGCAAATAAGCAGGAGAGAATAGAGTGGGCTTCTCAGAATCCAGGCTCCTCAACCAACGGGGCAAAGCTTTTATCTTTTTTTTTTTTTTTTCCGAACAATGATATGGACTAACTAGTACCCTCAGAGCTCCCAGGGACTAAAACACCAACCAAAGAATACACATGGTGGGACTAATGGCTCCAGCAGCATATGTATAGCAGAGGATGACCAAGCTGGTCATCATTGGGAGGAGAGGCCCTTGGCCCTGTGAAGGCTCTATGCCCCAGTGTAGGGGAATGCCAGGGCCAGGAAGCAGGAGAGGGTGGGTTGGTGAGCAGGGGGAGTGGGGAAGGAACAGGGGTTTGTTTTAGCTTTTAGGTTTATTTTATGTATTTGTTTATTTATTTATTTATTTATTTATTTGGAGAAGAACCTGGGAAAGGAGATATTGTAAATAAAGAAAACATCTAATAAAAAAAATTAAGTCTATACTGTTTCCTTACTAAAAAATAGGAGCGGAACATAGAATGGAATGGCCCAAAGGAACCATGAAAAATGGCAAAAGGCAGTTTTACCTGAGGAATATTTACCTAACTATATATCCAACTTCTACCTGAATGAATATTTTCTACATATACTTGATGTGGGCATATTTTTGACATATAATTACGCTATATGCATTACAGATTTTTAGAATATCAGAAACATCATTTCCTAAATTTAAATCCCATGAATTGCATTGTCATCCACACTTGCCCGTGGTCAACCTCTTCCCCAGAACTACACACATGCTTCCAATTCAGAGTGCTGAGCGAAGACACTGGGCATATGACGGTGAGCAAAAGCAGCCATGGACTGGGAGACCATGTGGATATCGCAATCTCACATGCGTGCAACACTCCCTCACGTCCTTCACAAATACACCGATGTGAGCACAGTGGAAAACCAGGGTGCAGAAATGAGGCAGATGTCGACGGATGAGCTTACACACAAACACAGGAAAATCATGCCCATCACACAGATGGTTTGCGCTTACCTTTTTCTGACATATAGCAGATATTTCAGCTGTAAAGGGGAAGGCACACAACATATCAACAAAGCAAGAGAGCCCATTTTAAATAAGGGCAACCAAGAAGGGAAATTTAAAAAATACAGTCTTAGTCATGTAAACCAATAGACCTCATCAAAAAGCATTGGGTTTGCCTTATAAATGCCAGCTACCTTTACTGGCTCTATGTTCCCCTCAAAAGCATAAAACATCTCTTTCTTGATGTTCTAATCATTTTAAGGTTTTCCTGCATGCTGTAACTATGTCTCATACTCTCTCGAATCTACTGTAACCTCAAGTATGCTGAGGAAGTCAGTCAGGTTAAAGCATCTCATTTAATCTCGTTGTTCAGTGGACAGTAACACTCGGAAGACTTACTCTGGATCAGAGAAGCGATTGGCAGAGAAGCTTCCAGGGCAACTAAGGACTCTGGGCTCCTGTTCCCTGCTCTTTTTGTGACAGTGATGTGGAGTGATGGGCAGTGCTTAGAGTACCAGCACGAGATGGTCTGAAATGTCAAGACTAGAGGAGACACTTATCTTAGTCTACTCTGACTTGAGCTATCTGTCTTAACTAGTGCAAAGGGGCCTGTAGTTACTGATGAAAAATGTCTTGTCAGACATGAGGAGATCCATGGAGCAAGGCAGTCAAACTGCCGTCTACTAATGAGATTGACCTTAATGAATGCATAAGAATTCTTTCTAGTTTGCATTTTGTGTTTCCATGGAGACTGATATCTTGAGAGTAGTAGAAAATAATTTTTCTAAGAATCTATCACCGTTTTCCCTTAAAATAGTAAGGCCCCACGAAATGGACTAACACTTTATTTATAGAACAGTCTGTTTCACTAACTCAAAAGATTAGATGAAGGTGTTTTCCAGGCCAAAATCAGTAAAATGTATAACTCAGTGCTTAAAACTCACTTTATATAACCTTTTGATTACCCACTGCATGCATTAAATAATCTGATGCTAATGTCACACCTCCAGGTAAATAGCCAGGAGCTGCTCTCAGTTCTTCCACAGATAAACTGAAAATGGTGGCCAGAATTCAGAACCAGGCCAGAATTCAGAACCATGTCTGATATTTCACAAGTACTGGTGTCTTAGGAACTAAACATTGACTCATGCTCCTGTAGAGGCAAAAGGCTGCTCCAACTGGAGATTAAATCCTATCCAGGCAATAGAGCAAGAGCCTGTCTGTTAGGAAAACAAACAAATTGAGACAAAAGAAAACCAAGCTGGCCAGGGTGGGCATGCCTGCATTTCAGTTCTCAGGGGAAAGAGTTAGGAAGAACAGCGGAGGCTCCGTAGAAGAGTGGCCTGGCTTAAAGCGTAGACCTGTGCCTCTTTCCATAGCCCAGATCTTCCTACACTAAGGTAGGGAGTTGAGAGCATTGCTCCGTGTTAGGGACATTCATCACATTGATTTCTCTCTTAAAGTTGAGATAACCTCATGTTTAAAAGGGGATTTCAAAGAAGTAGTATAATTTAAAAGAAGAGCTCACGCCTCTTGTCTGTATCAGGCTTCCTGTGGCCTCTCCTGCTAGTCCCTTTACTACCTGTGTCTGTAGTCACAGTCCTTACTGTCCTTGAGCGGGGTCAATACCTCCAGCTTCCACACCCCATGTCTGTCCTCAGCTTTCCTGAGCACTTTTGCTCTTCGATGAAGCCCCGATAGGCTGGCTGCAATACCCTCTTCTTGCACAACCCTGTCAACTTCTAACACACAGCTCCCAGACTCTAACACCCTTTGGGGAGCACCACAAATTTAATCTTTTCATTAAAAGGCATTAGACACAATTCCTCCCCATCTTACTGATTGGGAGACAGGCTCTCAGAGCAATTAAAGGTTGTCCCCTCGTCCTAAAATACAGAGTCAGTAACAATGGTAGCAGGAAAAAAGGATCGTTGTTCCCTTTCCAAGCTGCCACAACAGAAAACTCCTCAAGGCTCAAGTCCTCAGCAGGACTGTAGTCATACATAGCACTAATTGTGATATCTAACCTTAATTTTTTTAGAATTGAAAGCTCCTTCCCTCGTCGTTAAGTGTTTAGGCATATTATAAACAAGACATTGATGGAATGCTTCAGGTCAGTGAATATTCCTAAAACCTGAGGCTTGGTTGCTGTCTTTATAAAATAGCACAAAGGGGAGATAAATCAGCCATGTCATTAGTCACGATTATTCATTTTCCATCCTTTCCGGAGAAAACCTTACCTTGTGGCAGGAGAACATCAATCAACCACTCGCTGTGGTCCCTAGGAAGAAAAACGAAATTGGTTTCTGAGCTTCGCTGGAATGTTCCCCTTGCGCATGCAGGCCTATGAGTTATAGACTACTGATCAGAGCTTTTCATAGGCAGTGTAATTAAGAGCACTGTCATAAACTTTTAAGGCATCTGATGCATCCCAAGCAATCTATAAATTACAGGTATTTCCTCATGTTCTGATGTATTTAGATGATGCTTTCAGATGTTAGTTATATGGAACAAAACTCTGGGTGATATAGACAAAGCAAGTGAGATCATAACCTAACACGGACAAGGGGCCTACTGGAGTGATGACAGACACACCGTGTTTGGAAACTGGTTTCCTGCAGCAGCAAGCTTCCTTTGCAGCCTTCTTACTGGGGCTACTTCAAAATTAGAGCTGTGCCACTGTGTGGAATTGCCCTCTTGTGTCCTCTGAGACAGATGTGGCAACTTTTCAAAGCCGAAATCGCCCAGATAACAGCTCACTGTGTTAAACTTCAGATGGAGTAACCTCTAAAAACCAGAGCAAAAGCTGGCAGGAAAGCTGAGCAACCAACATGTGTGCAAACAGCTTTCCTGGCTGTCTGATCATTCTCAGACTCATACCTACCCTGAAATCCTCTCGCTGCATTCTTCACAGAGGTACAGTGGAGGTGGCTTATCACCCAAAGCTACTGACAAGGATGGGTCTATACACATCTGCAACAAAGGACAAGACAGAGTCACCTCTCCTGCTCCCGCGGACCACATCCCCAGCCTATGAAACACACAGGTCAACAATGGCAGAGTTAGAAGCAAGGTAGAGTAGACTGTTTTAGAAAAACCCCCTCCTGTGTAAAACCAGCTACTCTGCCCCAGCCCACACTGCCCTGATGGAAAGGTGGCTGCCGAGGTTCCACTATTGGCAATTTGCAATTCAAGTGACAAACACTGTCAAGAAATCCTCCCTCCTGCCACAACGCTGAGAGATCCTCCTGTTATCGGGCAGCTCAGAGGCGGTACACGAGTGACCATAGAGCATCTCTCTTTAAGAAAAGGAAACTCTATCATTAAGATTTCAAAATCACTAACTGACATCAAAATGCTGGCAGCAGAAGCGGTCACAGGAAATCTAGCGTGGAGGGGTGCCTTTCCTTGTTCCAGAGGCTCAGCTCTGACTCAGGCCATCAGGGCTCCATTTCACTTTTCTCCCCACCCCACCCCCACCCCCAGCCAGCAGGTTGTTTACCTCCCTCACCGCGCCACCCCCCCTCCCCCCAATTCTTGTTATTTTGGAGAATTGCCCTTCATGTTGTAGTTGAGAATCAGGATGTTTAGATGTTTTAAATCAGTCAGTAATCAGGTGGCTAACTGCTTAAACTTTGCATCCATTAAAATCTCTAGTCTTTCCAAAATCCATCCTGCATTCTGTGCTTGTGTTCAAGAATAATATGCCTATGGATTAGCTGTGTGCTCGGGTAATATCCTGGTTCTCAAACTCTTCTGGAATGTCTCTGTCTTTAGCTGTTTTCACCGATTTGAAGGAGGAAAGTGACTGGCATTTATAACCCCACCTATATAACTCAAAGCTAACATCTTGAGAAGTTTTTAGTGAACAAAAATCGCTAGATTTAAGCCAACAAAGTTCATAAATTTCAGATTAGCTAATGCTAACAATCTACTGTGAAATATTTCCTTTGTAAATTTAATGGGTCCTTAGACACAGTAACTACTGTTTGGTCTGAGACAGTGGCAGCTTTTCTACAAATGATTGGAGAGTAAGCATAGGTGCTACATAAACACAACCAAACCGCTCTGTAAGCAGAGCAAAGCTGCATTCCAATAAAACTTTATTCACAGTGACAGTCTGTAGCCACATTAGCAGTGCTATGAGGTTTGCTGACCCTATCTTACATAATTCCCTGGGCTTCAGCCAATTTCATAGAGTGAACTTTAAATGGAACCAGGAATAACTCACAGTGGAAAGTGATATGAGACTTTAAGTTCTGACATGTCTTCATCCCATCTCTATGGCGAAGGCTGGCTGTTACTTGGCATCTGTGGCAGAGTGGGTTCGGCTGAGGATTCATCGGCTCCCCCTGAGCATCCCCATGCACCCCATTGGATGTCCTGAGCACTATTACTTCCTGCTCTTTCCCAATAAGTCACTGACGCTTCTGCCAGATAAAGCTAAGTTTTTCCACTCCACTCAAAAGGAAAAATTCCTGGGACATGAGAACCACAGTCATTAGAGACTGGCTGCCTGACTTCTGACCTGTTACGTTTCTTAATTAACACGCTTGGCTGGTTCTGTTCACTAATATGTGTGTGTAGCTGTTGCATTTAAAAGAAAAAAAACAAAAAACCAAAAAAAAACCAAAAAACAACCCTTTAATCCCAGCACTCAAGAAGCAGAGGCAGGTGGATATCTTGGAGTTTGAGGCCAGCCTGATCTACATAGTGAGTTCTCAGCCAGGCACAGCCATATGATGAGAACCCTGTCTTAACAAAAATAACAAACCCGTTTATAATCTGTGCCCAATGTACAGATTCAGGAAAACCGATAAAGGGAGAAATTTCAAATAACTCATACCACTGCCTCATCCATGATAGGCTATTTCTCCATCAGTGAAATGACCCAATTCAAGCCAGATTAGATTATATTAAAGGCAGATTTATCAGGAAGCTGCTCTTGAGCAAGTTCAGTGGCCCCAGAGATTGAGGCCAGGGGAGTCGCCGGGGGGTGGGGTGGGGGTAAAAGAGTTCTCACAAAAAGAGAAGAGGAGAAGAGGGGGAGAGAGAGGAAGAGAGAGGGAGAGAGAGAGAGAGAGAGAAAGAGAGAGAGAGAGAGAGAGAGAGAGAGAGAGAGAGAGAGAGAGAGGAAAAGAGAGGGAGAGGCAGAGACAGAGAACACAATGGTACTGTGTCTGGATTATATAGGGAGGAGCCTCCGGGGGAAGGGCATGCTAGGAGAACCTGGAGGCCACATCTGCTCTGATATGTAAAACAGCCACCTCAGTCCCTTGTAACAGGGTCCAAAACCAAACAGTCCTCATTCTGCAACATCATTTTTGTATGTATTACTGGTTTTCACTTCAAATGTGAGCCTGTCTCTAAAAAACTGGATCTGTGTCACACTGTACAGTCCCTCTGCTTCCTTCCCCATTAGCAGAATGATGGATGCACTGGGTGTTGGAGACCCCGCATCTGTGTATCCTGGTGGTGGTGGGCCATTAGAAGCCAGGCTGTGAAAAGCAGCCCTACTGAGCCAGGCCCGCTGTGCCAGAAAACACAGCCGCACACGGGAAAGCGGTGCCCAGAATGGTAGTTTTCTAAAAACTAGTTTTGAAAAACTAGAGATCAAAAAAAGAAAAAAAAAATTGGTCAGGGAGAAAGGATGTAATGAAAACATCTCCCAAGCAGATCAAGGTGGGGGCTGCAAATATTTGAACTTACTAAATGTCAAGTGTTTACTTTCAAGTAGTTTTAAATCTAAACAGTTTCTATGTGAATTTTATCTCAATAGAGAAAATAGTACCAGAGCAGGCTGGTTGCGCCTGCCTCCAGGACTGGCTCTTAGCAGAAAAGAAAGGCCAACCCAGATGTGCCGGCTGGGCTGACTGCCTAGAAGAGGAGAAAATCTAATTTCTCCTTTCTGTGATTAGATGGCCAGAAAGCATTACTAACCAGGACGCCAGAGGCCTCTTGAGAATTCAGTCTGTCATAAAAGCAAGGGAAAAATAACTGAAGAATCCTGTAACAGGGCAAAAAGAAGGAAGGGGAAATGCAAGAAACAAAAGCAGAGGGAGCCTTGGATGCCTAGCCCCTAGGAGAAGCTACCAACTCCACAAACCACGAGATCCACCATGAGCTTTCCGAAACACCCTCACGCCAAAGAAAAAGACCTTGAACCCCACATCTTCTAAAGTTCAGAATGGGGTTATGGAAGGAAATGTGCAGTGCAAAGCCTGTGCTTCTGTTCCTGGCTCACTCGCATCTGCTTTTTTCTCTGGGGCCATTCAGTTTTTGGTAATTCAAGTCAAGGACCCAATGTGAGCATACAAGGAAAGCGTCTGCTAGATGAGGCACACATAGATGGAGCTGGCATCCTTACCACTCCTTGCACATACTGTTGGTCCTTTACAGTTACCACATTCCATTCTCCCTCTGCTTTTGTTCCTGTTAGAGTGGCTGTGCTCATTTTCTATTACAGAGGCACCAACACGGTTAGCTAGACAAGGGAACTGAATTCCAATAACACCAGTTTCTTAAAGGAGCCCGGAAGGGCTCCTAAACTCAGCCAGCACCCACTCTTGACAGGGCGACATTAACCCATGCAAACCCTATCCCTGGCCAAGCCACCCTCGTGTCCTGCATCCCACAACTATATTACCAGCCATTTTGTTTGTTAAAACATGTGGTTGTGCCTCTGAATATCTATCCTCCAAGACTCACGGTTTCAATGGGATTGAACAATATGTCTAGAGAAGAACGAGGCTGAGCGCTAGAGCACTTCGCTTTGTCTCTAGTTTTATGCCAACCACCCATTGGCCTCTCCAGCTACTTGGCTCCATGAGATCATTCTCTTACCTCTAGAGTGATCTGCTGTGTGCATGCTCTCCGAACACCACTCAGTCAACTATCTATCCTACATCCACCATCTGAGCTAAGACTTAACAAATGTACCTATGTCTTATGGTTCGAAGTTGCACAGTCCTATCAGAGACCCCCAGAAGCAATCAGCAGAAAAGGGAGGATTTGCAAATGTATTGGCTCAGATATAAGCCAGTTAAAGATGAGTTTGTCAGTTAAAGATGTGTTTGTCCAGATTCCTCGGATACTTAGGTCAATGCCTTACAGTCCTTAGCTGTGAATTCACAGCCCAAACTCAGAGACCACTGTTACTCTTGGCCAAATACTGTCCTGTCAGTGTTGAACATGGAAGTGCTTGAGACGGACTGCAGAGCTGTGCTTCACAGAGATGCATGCAACTCACTCCTTCACTGAGCAGGTTGCTAACTGAGAACATCAGCGCAGACCAGGCTTGGGGATCCGTACCTTCACAGCCGGCTTATTGATTGCGTTGTGACATTCAATGTGCTGGCAGTGGATGGGATTCCAAGCTGAAAAGCAAAAGAGAGCCAGTGAAGATCTCTTGCTGAGGTTACACTCCCGTAAAAAAACACAGCAGATAGCTTACGACATTTTTTTCTCCTAAATAAAAATATCTTCAAATAGCATCCCAACAGAATCAATCACCTATGAAAAAGAGATTTAAAATCAGGCCAAGGTAGGGTCTGTCCACTTTCCCTGGGAAGGAAAGGCATTGGAAAATACAGGACCACACAACCTCACAATGAACAACGCTGACAGGTTCTCAAGGTGTCCCAAAGATATTTTCTCTGGATTCCCCAACAGTTCTGCAGATATTAAGCTCATGTCACATAGTAAGTTAAATTTTAGAAGATTAAGTTGCCCAGTGTGGTTACAGAATGTGCAAGCTGAGGCTAGAAGCTGCAACACCAGGTTCCTGACCTGGGCTCATCTCACTGTGGGGCACTATGCAAAATCGCCTATGCTTTTAGTATCAGAAGCTTAATAGGTAACGACATGATGGGTCAAAAGGGATTCTCCATCATTCCAGTTCCCACTCCATCTTCTTCAAATAGAGGCTGGAAGATGAGTTTCTAGTCTCAGCTGGTCTGCTGATACCTGTATATAAGTCCCTAACTCGATATATAAAGAGCAGGGGAGAAAAAAAACAACAAAACAAGTGATCTGAGATGGACCAGGCAGCAACATAACCAGTAACTGCCCTTTACACAGCCTAATGCAGTTAGTAGCACACTGTCATTTAAATGATGTAAAATGTCTGCATGCTTCAAAGTAGGGCCCTCTCTGAACTGCCATAGTCTAACCTTATGGGACAAATGGTCAATTAATTTTAAAAGGGGACAGGAAATACTGACAGGAAATGTATTCTAATCACAGATTCATATCTGCTTTGAAAGGAAAAAATGAATAAATAAACAAAATTCACTCGAGTTTAGGCATTATGTAATAATCATATTCATCTCCAGTGGGTAGTAAATAAATGAAAATCACTCGCGTTTAGGAATTGCATAATAATCGCATTCATTTCTAGTGGGTAGTAAAGACAAGTGACTCTGAAGAATGGTGGTAAGTTTCCTTCTGCAATCAGGGAAACTTCACAACTACTTTTAAACTGTACACTGCTGCAAATACGTGCAACAAATGCACTATTTCTCCAACCCAAACTTATGAACGGCATAACTCATCCATTACAACATTCTTCCTGCTGAGTTTCATAATGAATCTTCCATCCTTCTTTCTACTGAACTCCAGTCACCACAAGCCAGAACAGGTTGGCATACACAGTGGCACCTGCTGACCTCTCTGAACCCATCTATTATGAGAATAGGTCATATTTAAAACATATCAGCTGCTATGACACTGGTAGAAACAGATTAGCACATGTGGTAGCCATGACGCTAGATCAGGGCTCTAATGACCTCCACCCTGTAAATGAGGGAAATATATGAGAGGGCTGATCCCTTCAGTTTGTTTTTTACCCTTTCCACTAAGCTAAGAACAGGTTCTAGGATATAGTCCCCTAAGTAATTCTTCAACCTTGGTGGGAATTATTGACCCACAGTTAATAGATGCTCAAGAGGTTGCCTTCAAGATTCAGTGAAGGAAAAACACATCAGGACTTATTAAAATCAAACTGATGGGATAAAAGCCAAAAACCTTTAAAGCGGCCATTAAGAACAAAAGATACCTCACTAATAGAGGGATAGAGATATGAACAATTGCTGACATTTTCTTAAAAAACAACCCAAGATGGGACATCTTGCTAACACTGGTCTAGAGCGCCCTGCCTCCTGGACCATAGTACTGGGAGGGCCTATACTGCTGCGGGAAGCTCTCAGCAGCAGACAGACCCAGCCCTGGGCCCTGTGTGCTGTACTAATGAGCCAGGCAGCATGCGAATAGTGTCTGGTATGAGTGTAGTCAACCACTTCCTAATTGCCTTTAGGGCCCACTCCCCAGGAGGAAACTCACATCTGCTTATTGTAAACACTCTTACTGCAGCTGAGAGTGTGGCAGAGGGTCATTAGAGCTAGTGGGAAAGCTATGGCTGTTGTTTTGTTTGTTTTGTTGTTGTTGTTTATGATTTATTTTTACTTTATGTGCATTGGTGTTCTGCTTGCTTGTACGTGTGTGAGATGGTGTCAGATCGCCTGGAACTGGAGTTATAGACAGTTGTGAACTGCCGCGTGGGTGCTGGGAATTGAACCTGGGTCCTCTGGAAGATCAGCCAAGGGCTCTTAACCTCCATGTCGTCTCTCCAGCCCCTGTTGTCTTGTTAAATGCACATGATGTGCCCACCAAAGTGCCTTCAAAATAGCTATGTTTATGCCCATAGGTTAGGGCTGCCATCAGCTTTGATCGAAGACACTTTCGTTTGCAATGGACAGAAGCAATTGAAAAGACTCATAAGCCATGTGTGAGTAAAAGGGAGAAGAAAAGGTGACTACTAAATGCTCAGCTGTAACCGCAACATCTATAGCACACACACACACACACCATGTACCACATACAAATAACTGCAACATCTATAGCACATGCACACACACACACCATGTATCACATACAAATACCACATACATGCATACACACACCACACAATGCACACATACACACAAGCACATACCACACATGCACACACACACACACACACACACACACACACCATGTACCACATACAAATACCACATACATGCATACATACACCACACAATGCACACATACACACAAGCACATACCACACACACACACACACACACACATACACCCCATGTACCACATACAAATACCACATACATGCATACACACACCACACAATGCACACATACACACAAGCACATACCACACACACAACACACACACACACACACACCCCATGTACCACATACAAATACCACATACATGCATACACACACCAGGCTCAAGGAACATCCTTGAAGAAGGGGCAGAGAGAATGTAAGAGCTGGAGGAAATGGGGAAGTGGTGAGAAACACTGACTTTGGGGTTCAACAGGGATTGAACTCACAACAGCAGTGATTATCTGCACACGACTCAGCCCGTCAACAGCCTGGTATGGAGAGGGAAGAGACTCCTAAGGCTGAAGGTTTATATCCAGTTAATGGCTGACAGGAGAGCTATAAACATTGCCCTGAACGGTGTAGCCACTGATCAGGTTTGGGCTCCTGTAAGCAATGCCATCCTGGTGCCCCGCCTCCAACCCCACATCCTTCCCCTCCTGAACTCATCAGAGAAAAGGCTCTGAAGCAGAAGAGGAGCTAGGTGGGAAAAGAACAGGAATCAGCAGCAGGTGGAGGAGAAATAAGACGGTCATGGGGTGGAGGAAATGGAAAAATGGATAAAAACAACAAATGAAGCCCACTGTTGTGTATAATTAATATACTTTTAAAATGTACACTAGGAGACACTAGAACCACATCTTCGAAGGACCAAAAGAAAAAAAAATCTCAGCTTAGAATTCTACACCTAATAAAAATATTCCTTACAAATATATAGTAAACAAAGGCTATTTGGGATAAAGAAGGAAAGGAGCCAGATAAAGAAGAAAGCATGGTCTTCTATCAGCGTGTGAATCAGCACACTGTCATCTGAAGGCAGACAACTGCGATAAGGGTGTGCAAGCCTAGAGAAAACATTTTAAAGAGAATTAGGAGCCGTTAATCCAGTATAGAAGTAATGTTTAAATATTAAAAAGTTAACCCAAGAAGTTGAGATAGTAATAAAGAACAAATGGTCTAATCATACAGAAAAGGGCTGTGATGAGTCTGCCCCTTGAAGCAATTCTACTGTGAGCAACCTAGACAATAGGCACATTGCACATAAATGTTCTAAAAGGTCAGGGTTGTGAAATGAGATTCTTCCAGAAAGCATGACTCTTACTATGTGCATGTGAGAAACACTCAAAATACAAAGAAATGGCTAAACCGGAAACTATGTCATGTAAACACTCACGCACAGACTCTGGAGTCTCCACAGAAATGCCAGACAAGCTGAGGCCTGGGGCAAGAAGTAGGAGCAGAAAAAAAAACAGTACTCCATAAAAACACAAAGGGTGACAGAGCAAGGCACAGAACAGCCCTAACTGGGGGTGGATTTACTAAATAGACAGAACCGAGAAAGGGAATCCATAATTATAGCTGTGAGTTTCTACAGTCATTATCCTCTCAGTCATTATTTTGATAAAATGAATGAACAGAATCAATAAAATTGTGCAAATGAAACAAGATTCTCACACAATAATTAATAATAATAGAATCCTCTGTACACCTCCCTGAATACACATTATTTTAAACCACATGAGGAACGTTTGCTAAGGTGCATAACAAGAATCAAAACTTAAGTCTTAAGTTCTTTGATAACATTGAAATGCCACTGAAGATCCACAACACAGAGGTGTGTAGAAAATCACTAAGTATTCATATTTTAAAACACTTCTAAGCAATGCATGAGTTCAAGTTCTCCTTTAGCTCAAGGCCTAACTCATGTAGTTAACATTCACAAGAATTGTTAGAAAGTTTTCAGTACCAGGATGTAACAAATTCCTGACATACATAACAATTTCATGAGAACGCAATGGAAACATTAAAAGGAAATTTATAGCTTCAAATTCTTATGGAACAAATACAAAAGGTCTAGGAACATTTATGCTGTTTCTCTATGAAGGTGAAAGATACAAAAGCAAGTGCAGTATTAGAGAGAGGAAGAAAATCATGCAGACACAATAGACGTTAATAAAACTGAACTCATAGAAACGGTACAGAAAAGGGAAAACCCAAAAGGCAGTTCCTTGGGAAAAATCAATGAATTTGATAAGCTTTCTAACCAGCCTGGGGAAGAGGAAAACAATCATGAGACAATATATAAGTTACCAATGTCTGAAAGGAAAGTGGGGGAATACTACAGACACCAACGGATCTATTAATTGGATGAAATGTCCATATTCTTCAAAAGACACAATTTTAAAATGTCTCAATGAAAACTATAAACTACAAGTAGCCCTACAACTGTTACAGAAATTGGATTCATAACAGAAAATCTCCCTGTAAAACAAAAACAAAAACCTGAGTCCAGATGGCTTCAGTCAGAATTTAGGATTTCGTGTAAGAATAATCCCGATATAGACTCAGAAAAGAGAAGTGCTGAGACGCTACTCAGCTCACTTCATGAGGCTGGTGTTACTCTGTCAACAAGGCCATTGGAAACATGACAATTAAAAAACTATAAATGTCCCTCATAAATATGGCTTCAAGAATATTTAACAAAAATATTGGCAATAAAATACAGCATAACAATATGGAGTTTATCCCAGAAATTCACAGTTGGTTCAAAAATGCAAATCAAATGAGTGTAATTTGCCATATCAGGAGCATAAAAAAGAGGAAGTATGGTCAGCTCCCCACTGACCATTCACTAACAATCTCGGTGAAGAACAAACCAGAATTGCCTTCATCTGATGTTTAAGAAAAGCATCTATGGACAAATAATTGCTAACATCATGTTTAATGGTGAATGAAGCTTTACTACATCCCCCCCCCACAGCTGGAGAGGGCAAGATGCTCACACTCAGCATGGCTGTCAAACACTCGTAAGGTCCAAGGTAGTGCAGAAGGAAGGACAGAAAAAGACAGATGCAAAACATGGAGGACACAGCGAGAGCCTGAAACAAAGATAGGTAGGCATGGAAAAGGGAAAGGAATTTAAAAGTACCCTCATCGGGCCTGAGGTGAGAGCTGAGCAATTAAAGCACCTGCCGCTCAAGTGCGTAGTGTTCCAATCCGCAGAACTCATGCAAGCAGGGGTGCAGGTTTGGGGTGGGCATAGCGGCCAGCATGTAATTCCTGGGTTGGCAGTGGAGATAAGGGGAGCCCTTAGGAAAACTGGCTAGTAAGGTTAGCCTCATCAGTGAGCTCTGGGTTTGACTTAGAGCTCCTGCCTCAGCGAATAATGGGGAGGAACAATGGAGGAATACTGAGAAGAACCTGGGGCCTCTGAACTAAGGAGTACACATGTTCACCCCCACATATGTGAGCACACATACACATGCCAAGCAAGCACACCACACACACGCACAGAGACACATGAAAAGATGGGAGGAAAGGATCTTTATTTTCAGAGCACATAACAGTTTTTAGGAAAAAAAAAAAAAACTTAAGAAATTCACATGTAAGATAGGAAAACTAGCATGTGACCTTATCAAGGTTTCAGGTATAAAGTGCATTTCAAAATCAAGTCGTTTCTACTCACTAGCAACAAACAAAGAGAAGATGAAGTTTTAGCACTGTTTACTGTAACAATCTAAGCTATACAACACTACGAGTAATTTTAACAAAATCACTGTAACAGCTATGCACAAAAGATGAGGGAACATTGCTGAAAGAAAACATTTAAATACCTACATAAGTGGGAGATATTCTATGCCTGTAGATTAAAAGGCTCGGTGTTGAAAAGCATCAATCTTCCCAAATTAGCCTATTTATTCAATGAAATATTCAAGTTTGTATTAGAAAATCCAAGCAGATTATTTTATAGAAATGACAGCATCCATGAAGATGCAAAGAACATCACATGTTTTTAAAATATACTTTATGGTGGGGGAGTGTGTGGGTATGTGTATATTTCATGCGTGTCTACACATGCACATATGTGAGTCTGTACACACACATGTACATGTACATGCTGGGGAAAGATCAACATCAACTGTCTTCCTCAGTTTTTATTGTCTCCACTGTATGTTTTGAGACATGGTCTTTCCCTGATCCTAGAGCTTACCAATTCAGCAAAACTGGCCAGTGGGCAAGCGTCAGAGAACCCCTGCGCCTGAACCCCCAGCTGCTTCACTAACACTGAAATCACAGGCACACACTACCATGCCTGATGTTTTACAAGGGTGTTGGAATTAAAACTCAGGTCCTCTATACTATAGAGTGGAGTAATAGGATGTAGTTATGGCCCTAGGAGAGATGGAGGAAATACACAGTTCTACAAATAGACCTGAAAACCGTGTGGACAACTGCCTTTCAAAGAAGAAACTCAAAATCGATTCAATGTGAGAAAGATAATTTTTTTCAATGACTTGAGTTGGAATAACTTAATCTCTTAGGGGGAAATTCATCTTTCTCTCTTAGTCTATACCAAATGTCCCTTCCAAACAGATCATAGTGTAAAACATCAAACTTCTAGGTGTGTAGGAGAAAGTTTTGATGGGCCTCTTGATACAAGCCTGTAATCTTCGTGACCTCAGGAAGCAGACGGAGGAGAAGTTCAAGGCACAGAGTAAGTTGAGGCCAGCCTTACTGAGACCACAGCCCTAACTACAGGGTAAATGCAGATAGATATGGGCCTGGATAGCAATCTTAGCTGACATGCACAAGGCGCTGGATTTGATCTTTAGTGCAATAATAGGGGAAAGAAAAAAAAGATAATTTTTCTATAATCTTTGTAGAGACAAAGAACCATAGAAAAGATACTCATCAATTTTAATATATCAAAATATAAAACTCCTGTTTAGGCTATGGCTATTGGGGGTCTTGAAAAGCTGGGTCCAATTCTGAGCACCAGAAAAAAATTAAAAGAACAAAAATGAAAGATCAACTAAAAATTGCATTAGAGGAAAGAAAACATATAAAAGAGAAAGGAAACACGTCTGAAAATTATCTACTCTATGGATGAGTGGATTCTAAGAAAGCGTGTGAAAGCTGTGTGTAGCAGAACATACAGCCTCTCCAAATCAAATGCCAAAATTAGTCTCAGGGGAGACCAACAGAATGGGACAAAAATGGATTTGGTAAGACATGATTAAAATGTACACAAGCTAAAAACAAAAGGCAGAATTAGAAATCTTCCCTTAAAGAAACTGTTTTGAGACAAGATGCTTATTATGTATCTATGTATTACTATGTATCTATGTATTACTATGTTTCTAAGTATGGTTGTATATTTATATACTAAGTATCTGTATAACTCTGTATGTATTGCAATGTATCTACGTATTGCTGTTTCTATGTATTATTATGTATCACCATGTATTACTATATACCTATGTATCACTACTTATTACTAAGTATCTATGTATTAGTAGGCATTGCTATGTATCTATGTATTACTATACATTACTATGTATCTATATATTGTTATATATCTATGTATTTGCTATGTATCTATGTATTACTATGTACTTCTAAGTGTCTATGTGTTACTATGCATTACTATGTATCTATGTATCAACACATATTAGTTTGTATCTAAGTATTACTATATAGAACTTGGTCTCTGCCTTTGAATGTGGGATTACTGTGTTACACAGCTACTATAGACTAGTAGAGCTGATCCTGAGTTAGCATCTGTAGTAAGTTAGAGAGTAAGAGAGACTGAGAAGCTAAGAACCTAAAGAAGAAATAAATAGGTGAATTAGTGGTGATAATTGCTACAGATGACAGAAGATAAAATTTTGACTTAATAACCATTGGTATTCCTGAGGAACATGCCAAAATAATTAGAAGAAAAGCAATAATTCACACTTCATTAATGAAAAATTTTTTGAAGAGGTATCCAAATTTGTGCACTGAAAGTACTCCATTGCAAGCCAGTGAGGTAGCTCAGCGGGAAAGGTGCTTGCCACTGAGCAGGAGAACCTGAGTTTGAGCCCCAGAATCCATATAGTAGGATAGACTAAATTCCCACAAGCTGTCCCCTGACTGCCACATGTGTGCTATGGTACATTCACATGTACAATATGCATACATACACAATTAATAAATAAATGTAAAAAATTGAAGAAAGTGTTTCACGCTATAATCAAGAAAACCAAGAAAAAGATATTCAACCTCAAATATTCATGAAAACTTTTAAAAGACATGAAAAAGAGATTCCTCCAACAAACAAAATCATGGTGGTCTAAAATCCTTCCTCCATGATTCTAAATGAACAAATGTTTATATATCTTTCATAGAGTAGCATATTTTTTTCCATGTAAAGCCATAGGAAGACATTTTTAATATGCTCAAGCTTAAAGAAAGAAACAAAAAAAATATATTCCATTGCTGAAGGTTTTTCTTTACAGTTCAGTTGCACATATGTAATGCAAACACTTGACAACTGGCAAAAGAATAACCAAGAGGTCAAGGTCAACTTCAACTGGAATGTCAAGTTCCAGACACGAAGACAATAAAAATGTTATGAAACATACAAAAAGCATAGAAATCCCATAACAGAGGTGGGGTATAAAAAGAAGGATACGTAGACTTATTTGGAATTAGGAATAAGGATTTTAAAACAATTACTTAGGTTTAATTAAAACTATAGACAGATTGTTAAAATGAAAATTCTAACAGAGAAATGAAAATTCCAACAGAGAAATGAAAATTCCAACAGAGAAATGAAAATTCTATGTAGAAATACTAAAAGAAACAGAACATATCAAATCAATAATTCAGTAGGTGGGTTTTTCAAAACATTGGACACAGCAAGAAGAAAAAATGGGTTGATAGACTAAAAGACAAGTCAATTCTAACTAAAGTACAGCTTGTTTTGTGTGTGCATGTGTTCACATGTTTCTATGGATGATTGTGTACACACACACACAAATGCCAGAGGTTAACATTAGTGTCTTCTTCAGTCATTTTTCACCTCATGCCTAGAGACAGGGTTCCTCACTGGAGCTAGAGCTGACCCCCACTTCCCCAGGGAGCACTTATGACTGCCTCCCCAGCACAGGGGTCACATAGATCATCCCACCCAGCTTATCATGTGAAGGCTGGGACTGGTAAACGGATGAATCCTCATTCCTGTGCAGCAAGAACTTTATCAACTGAGCCATGTCTTCAGCCACCCTCCATGTCCCCTCAAAACAATAAAGTATATAAAAACCTCTGGAGGTAATATTAAATAATTGTAGAGTCTCTGGATGAGAAAAGGAAGGACAATCTCGATACGGAGGCATCCAATTTCTTGAAGTACCAAGAGGCATAAAACCACATACGCTAAAAAGCTCAGCAGATCCCAAGCAAAGCAAATACACAGACAACCACACTCCAAGCATGAGAAGACTATTAAATACCAAATAGCAGGAAAACCTTTGAAAGACGCAAACAAAAAATGTATTACATTAAACACCACAATGATTTCTCCTTAGAACAGCAAATTGACACAATTAAATAATGTTAAATGAGAAAATTAACATTTACTCATTACAATGAAATTAAGGTAAAAAATTTAAGGATAGCTATAATTCAAAGATATAGAAATTAAGCAATAGTGTATACACCACAAAGAAAAATCTAACAAAAATTTTAAATAATCTGAATGTGTATTAATAAAAATACAGCACATGAAATCTATAGAGATGCCTCAGTAGCTAAAAACATAGGCTGGCCTTCCAGAGGACCTGGGTTCAATTCCCAGCACCTATGTCAGACAACTCATAACCATCTCTAACTGTAACTCTAGCTCCAGGGGATATGAGCCCTCTTTCGGCTTCCATGAACACCAAGCATGAATGTGGAGCACAGACATACATGCAAGCTAAACACTCATACACATAACAACAAAAACATTACAAAAATCATTAATAAAAATACAGCATGTCAAAGCCTGTCGGATACAGCAACTATAAAACTCAGAGGCAACTGGTCATTTATAATCGATAATTAGAAATCATTCTAATGTTCAAATCTACAGTCTAAGCACCCTCTACTAATCTTTTTAAAAGAGAGAGAGAGAAGTAGATAAAATTGAGCTCCAGGAAGTATTAAAAGATGAAGTCATAAAAACAAAACCTTTATCTGTCTCCTCTGGTTTTGATTTATTTTAGCTTATATGAACATTACGATAAAATTTCAAGATAAGGGCTTTAAATAATGGGAAATGAAACACCCTGAAACTGATCAATATATGCAAATCCCAACAGCTAACACCACAACGAGATGCCCCTGCAGTTGGGCACAAGCAGCAGTGTCCGTTCTTCCATTTCCATTCACTGGACCTTCTGCTCTGAGGGTCTCAGACCAGGGAACCAAGAAGGAAGCCAATAGTGAGTGGGTACAAGGTTTGGGAAGGGCTGTCATGGAATGTCTGCCTGCAAAACCCAGGCAGAGACACACAGGTGCCTCCCAAGCCAGCCTGGAGATCTGAGTTTGAGCCCCAGAACCCACATAAAGGATAGAAACAACTCTGTAAATTGTTCTCTGACCTCTACATACAAACCATGGCTCATGAGCCCATATGTACTCATCAGGCACATACACATGCAACAATAATACATTTTAAATTTAAAAAAGGTCAGTCACCAACTACTACCCAAATCATTGAATTACATAAGATGTTCACAGCAGTTTGGCATATCTGCTCAACACTGAAAGCCACACAACGATTGATAAAATAGGACATCTGGAGAATGAAAAGAATTAATGCCATGAATGATATGGATTAAGCTCAGTATTACTGTGCAGATGAGTGAAGCTGGACAGGAAACGTGCATACTCTTCCATCTTATTTGCATATATACCTGAATTAGATGAATGCATGAATTCTATTAAAACTATGTCGGAGACTGCTCACAGGCACAAGAGCGGGGCTTGGATCTGAAGAGACATGCCACTATTTTTCCATAGTTTTTTGTTGTTGTTTGTTTTGTGGTGACTACAAGAGCATTGTACTTTGGCTAAAACTGATCCAGCAGCCCAACTGATACCTTCATTAAGTACTATATCAACACAACACAAGATAAAACCTGGCATTTTCTAAAACTGAGAAGATATCAACTATCAGGTAGGGGAGTCCTATGAACTGCCATGAAAGACAAGTAGAAATAACAGAACTGGATAGGGCATAGCCAAGTAGCTAGCTAGCTAGCTAAATAAATAAATAAATAAATAAATAAATAAATAAATAAAAAGGGTTAAAAATAAATGAGGGTTGTTTACCTCTAAATTAGCATTAATCAATAATGTGCATCCAAATAGCAGGAACAAAAAATAAAGCTCATAGCATACTTTCAAGTTTTATAAATAAAATGAATACCAGTTTAAAACTGTATCCATAGAGAAAACACATTTAAGATCTCATGCTCTAGGCCTGTTGGGTGTGCACAGTAAGAACCTCTATCAAAAAGCTACATAAATAAACAAACAAACAAACAAATAAATAAATAAATGCAAGACAATGGTGTCTTTCAAATAAATACAAAGATATAAAATTTATCCCCAGGAGATTAGCATTAAAAGAAACAAACAAACAAAAAAGGGCATTATTTTAAAAACTCAAATGGTTCAGTGGCTTAAGTGTCTGCCATACAAGCATGAGGACCAGAGTTCAAACCCCTGAATCCTTCTGAAGCAAGATGGGTGTCATGGCCCACCTCTAACACAGCACTAGAAAGATGGAGTTGGGGGGTCGCTAGAGAAAGCTGGCTGGCTTTTTATATAAGAATATAAAAGGTTGATAGAAAAATGAAGGAAAAGGTTATACCACACAAATACTTTCAAAAGCCTGCACAGATACATTAGCTTATGACAAAGTAAATTTTAATGTAGAAAGAATCATGAAATGATAGAAACATCCATTCAAAAAATTGTAAGACTGGAAGAGACTGAATTCTAAATTTGCATATACCTACTAGTACCACCTCAAAATATCAAAAGTAAATAAATCAGAAGAAGAAGGAATTAGACACAAAACAAATCCACAATCACAGTAAAAAACAAAACAAAACAAACAAAAAACCCTTCAGGGCTTTTCTCTTGGTAATGCTGGAGAACGTGAGCATCATGCAGTGACAGAGCTGGAGATGTGGCTCAGTGACAGGCTGGAGAGGTGGCTCAGTGACAGGGCTGGAGAGGTGGCTCGGTGGTTAAGAGCACTGGCTGCTCTTACAGAGGACCTGGGTTTGATTCCCAGCACATACATAGCAGCTCACAACTGTCTATAGCTCCAATACCAGGGAATCTGATGCCTTCTTCTGTCCCTTTTGGGCACCAGGTAGGCATGTGATACACAAATATATATGCAGACAAATCACCCATACACATAAAATAATAATTTAAGTTTAAAAATGCAATGGCAATATAGAAGGTTTGAACCAGACAAGTAATAAATCTGGTTTATTTTATGTAGAATACTGTATGTGTTGTTTTCAATACACAGAAATATTTACATGTTCAGCCCTAAAGGAATTTTTTAAATAAATAAATAATGTAGGACTGTGAAGATGGATCAGTCAATAAAGTGTTTGCTATGCAAGAATAATGGTCTAAATTTGATCCCAGCACTTAAATAAAAAAGTAAAGTGTGCCTGCCATTCCAGAGTTGGTGACAGAGAAACAAGAGGATACCTGGAGATTACTGGCCAGTCAGTGGAGCCAAATCAGTTTCAAGTTCAGTGAAAGATCCTGGCTCAAAAACTAAGGTGGAGCCAGGCACAGTATACATACTTTTAATTCCCATACTTGAGAGGCAGAGGCATGTAGATGACTCTGAATTTGAGGCTAGCCTGGTTTACATATTATATAGTACAAGGTATGTTATCTAACCATAGAAGAAGAAAGCTACAGCTTATCCTTATCAATTATCTACAGGTCAAGAACAAACTGTGCAAGAACTTAGAAATCAGCACAGGTTTAGCCCAAGCAATGAAGAGTATCAACTCAGAAAAGATCTTTGACAGGGGCCAAGACTCCATCATGATTAAAAACTATGGAGAACAGGGGAATAGAAAGATCATATCTCAGTGCAAGTAAGGACACTCTGGCAGGCGTACAGCCAACATGTCACAGTGGGGGAGAAGAGAAAACATTTCATCCAAACCCAGAAGTTAGGCACACTCGCCCTCCATCTTCTCTCTTGTGATAATGCTTAAAAACTCAGCCAGAGTGGCAGGCAGGAGGACATGAAATGTCCTTCAGGGAAATGAAGACATTAAACTATACCCGTTTGACAATGATAAAACCTCCTCTTAAAAGACCCTAAAGAATAAACACATACCAAAAATAATCTTAGATTTGTTCAATATATTTTCATTAAAGTTTCAAGGCACAAAAAAAATTCAACATTTAAAAACTTCAGTAGCTTTCTACACCAAAATGAATTCCTAGAAAAAGGGATTAGTTAAATAATCCTTATCACAGTGGCCTCAAAACTAAAGGAGAACACATAGGCATAAACTTGATCAACCACGTGACAGTTCCCTACAAAGAAAACTATAAAACACCAAGAAAGATATATTAGACATTTGAAAAATAGAAAGTGCTCCCATGTTCATGGATCAGGAAAATACTCTGTGAACAGCCATATCATCAAATACTCATATACAAAACTCAATACAATCTCCATCAAACGCAATGATACTCTTCCCAGATCTAGAAAAATCAATCCTAAGTCCATACGGGAACACAAAAGCCTATGAAAATAGCCAAAGCAATGCTAAGTGAATGGAGTAATCCTGGAGATATCACAATATTGACTTCAAGCTACACCACAGATCCATAGTAACAAAACAAGCAGAGCATTGCCATAGCAACAGTGGAGTAGAGCAGAAGACATAGAAACGTTTAACCCAAGCACCATTAACTGCTTCATCTGGAAAGACATGCATTGCTTACAAAAACTAGAGACATCTTTAAAGAGTGATGTTGGGGAGAGCAGACATCCACACATACAAGACTGAAACCGGATCCTTACTTCTCATTGATATAAAAGCCAACTATAGCTCCATCACAAGCTTTAATGTAAGAAGAATCATGGAAATTTCTATGGGAAATCATTTCAAGCATTAGGGACAGACGATAACTGTGGTGGTTAGCATAGGAATGGCCCCCATGTGCTCATATATTTGAATCCTTGGTCATCAGGAAGTAGCACTACTTGGTAGGGATTAGGAAGTGTGGCCTTGTTGGAGTGGGTGTGGCCATGCTGTAGTGGATGTGGCCATCTTAGAGTGGGTGTGGCCATCTTGGAGTGGGTGTGGTCATGTTGGAGTGGGTGTGGCCTTGCTGAATGGGGGTGGGCTTCAGAATTTCAAAAGCCAAGGCCAGTTCAAGTCTCTCTCTCTCTCTCTCTTCTTGTTGCCTGTGGATCCAGATATAGAACTCTCAGCCCTTCTCTAGCATGTCTGCCTGCATGGTGCCATGCTTTCTGCCATGATGACAGTTGATTAAACTTCGGAACTGTAAGCTGGTCCCAGTACAGTGTTTTCCTTTACAAGAGTTGCCATGGTCATAGTGTCTCTTCACAGCAATAGAACATTGACTAAGACAATAACTTTCTGAATAAAACTGTAATAGGTTGGTAAATAAAAATGAGACTTGCCATTGTAAGCACATATAGAAATGTCATACTGAATAATGTATGCCCTCTGTACAATTAATATGACTGATGTTAAATCACAGATTAAAAAGAAGCCATAAAAATCTTGTATATTAGAAAGGAAACATAGTTTATTGTTCTATAATGATATGATACATAAAATAATATTTAACAAAGCTACTACAGTAAATATATACTCCTAATGAGAGTGTGTATTAGCATAACTGAACTGGGAGCTGTTTATTAACGTTGAGTACATGTGTGCCCTTTAGACCAATAGGCATTGTAGGGATGGAGATATATATATACATATATATACTGTATTTCATATCAAATACATTTCAAAATGCTCAGAATAGCAGTATTTCAACAACCAAGAATTAAGAACAACCCAAACATTTGGTAATAGTAGAGAAGACAGGAAAGTTGTAGCACATGTATTTTATGGACTATGTGTGGCAATAAAAGTGAACAGACCACAGTTATCCTTGGCACACAGATAACACACATACACATGCACACATACTCTCTCTCTCTCTCTCTCTCTCTCTCTCTCTCTCTCTCACACACACACACACACACACACACACACACGAAATGCACACTTCAATTTTTATAAAATACAAACTCAGGTAAAACTTAACCTTTGTTGTTGAAAGGAGGAGCCCATGCTGAAGGAGCACACTGGGTCAGGCTCCACACATGCTTACTTGGTGTTTTCTGGGTGTAGATAATGTATATACCAGCAAAACAGTCTTATAAGATTTTCCTTGTGTAGACAGAACTTCAAGGTAATTAAAGAGAAGAAAGAACATAATGGTGGAAAATCACAACAGAAAGTCCTAGTCCAAACTCTTATAGACTCACCTTAAAAGTCCAAGTCCATTAACATAGGTTACAGTACATGCTATGCCTGATGACCCAGGTCAAGCTTAGCCTTCCAATGGACCTCCCATTCTCTCTGTGCTGTCTAGAAATGTCGTTAAATGGAAGCTAAATGACAACTTTGCTACAAAGACTAACTCATTTACTATTTGGCATGCTGTAACAAGAAAATCCTGTATACTTTCTCTTTTGCTTTATTTTATTTGTGTGGGTGTTTTACTTGGATGTTTTACTTGCTATGCCTGCCTAGTGCGCACTGAGGCCAGAAGAGAGTGCCAGATCCCCTGGAACTTGAGTTACCTGTGGTTCTGAGCTACCATATTGATAGTGGGAATTAAAACCAAGACCTCCAGGAGACCAGCCAGTACTCTTCACTGCTGAGCATCTCTCCAGCTCCTGTATTGGTAATTTTTATAGTAAAAGGCAGGGAACGAGAGGGGAGGTGGAGAGCTCAATCAGTAAAGTGCTTGCCACAGAAGCAAAAGAGCCTGAGTTTGGGTCCCCAGCCTCCATGTAGAAAGTCAGGCAAGGCTGCAGGCTGGAGAGATAAAATAGAAGGCTAGCACAGCATTGCTGACCTGCCAATCCAGATTCAGAGAAAAAAGCCTATTTCAGACAATAAAGTAAAGAGTGACAGGGGAAGGCACCTGGCATTGATCTCTGGCTTTACGTGCAAACCACACACTCATTGGACATTAAATGGATTTAGGAACCTCTTTGCTTTGTCAGTGTGGTGCCTACACCTCCTTAAAGAAACCACAGAAAACTACAACTGGTCACAATGCAGAGAGCAACCCATCGGGAGGTGCATAGCCTCAACTGACACATTTACAATACAATCCCTGCACCTAACGCTCAGGGAACATCTCAGAAGAGGGATAGGAAAGTTTGTAAGAGCCATTGGACCCAAAGTCAGCTGTGAGATTGTATCTTCTAGAAATGTCAGAGAGGCTACACTTCAACAACAGGGCTGCCTGGTCAAGACAAGGATGATGAGATACCAACAGGCTAATGAAGAAGGGGGAAATCTCAACATCCAAAGCGGCAGAACAACAGCCAACAGACAGCTGGTGCCAGACACACAGCAATACGCAGACCACAATGCTGGTTTTCCCGTCTCCCTCATGGTCTGTTAGTGTGGGAATTCTGAGAGAGCGGCTTATCAGTGAGGTTGGCGCCCGGCTACAAAGTAGCACATGGGATTCAGAAGTAAACAAAGGAGGCAACGCATGATTACAAGGATGGACTGTGAGTGAAGCTCGACTCAACTATCTCTCCCTGAGTCCTAGAGAATGAGAAAGGATAGCTCGGATCTTAGCATGCAAATGCTGAACCAGTTTTAATGGAGATTTCTTAGTTGGTCCTTGCTAAAGGGTTTGGATACCCCATAACTGGAAATGATTGCTAGCATTTGGAATTGAGGAATGCTCTGGTCACTGAGTCTCACCAACGCCTACAGCAGGAAACGCCTCTGTTGTTAGAAAACGACCCTGAGTCTTTCGCAGGCACTGCAAGCCTTCTGCTGGCCTCCTCACTTCATTATCTAATTGACTTATTGTCATAGGATTTTCCCTGTCCAATTACATTAGTGCAGAGGAGGTCTGTGATTGGACAAGGAAAAAGGAGGTGGAGCTAAGAGTGGGAGGGAGCTTCTCGGGGTAGGAGGAAGGAAGATGGCTGCAGACATGAACCCGTGTGGCATTTAACAGACACAAGTAGCTATGAATTCACCAGGTTAGAAATATTGAGATAAAGCTTTTATCATTATTAATTGGCTCTGAAATTGTTGTATTGGCATCTTGTAAATGGTGCTATTATTGATACATAAATCTGATTGGTTAATTAAGCTTTGGGAATCTTGATCCTACCAGGTAATTGGGTGTTGAGATGGCTGACCATGGGGTGGGGCATTGCGTGGTAGCAAGAGGAACTGGGGGTGGAGGGGAAGCCACCAGAGAGATGGCCCAGCTGGAGCCCTGTGGCCCAGTGTGGCCAGAGAGTTGGCGGGTTCATTTTTTAATATTTCCCGCAACAACTTATAATTTTCCAGTTCTAAACATCACCAAGCTGTCTGTTGTTGCATCTACCTAGCAAGCCCTTCTACCTGAATGTCCTTCTACCTTAAACTCCCGTTTTATGCATTCATGACTTCCTCTCTTCCCATGTCTAGTTATGTACCTGTTACAACCTCAGCTACTGGCTAAAACCTCACTCTCTGGAGAACTCCCTTAATAAATACCTCTTCCCCAGACTTGCTGATGGCCATGATGAGCTAGGAGCCCTCCCATGGTCCCCACAGATTTGTTTTCACTCTACCTTAGTATTTAGCCCTAGAAAACAGTCTCTGGATTTCACACACACACACACACACACACACACACACACACACACACACACACACACACAATTAGCTTGAAAGCTCCAAGAAGCTAATGACTATAAGATGTTTTGCTTTCCTCGTTGGAACAGAGAGAAATGCCTGGCGAACAGTAGACACCCCATAAATATTTGTTGAATAAAATGAATTTCCATATCTAGGTACCCTGTGAAAACTTACTGAATAAGCTGAATTTCTGTATCTAGGCTATATTCAATTTAATGAAGTGTGATTTTCTGTTGGTTCCTATGTCAATAACAAAACTAAAATGCCTGGAACACAGCTACCTCACCAGATAGTTATTGTATAAGTAGATCTCATTGGTATTCATCACCCATTCAATGCCACAGGAGAGCTTATGTCAGGAACCCTACAAAAAAGGGTCGGTGTCAAGAATATCAGCCATTTCACTTTTCACTCTACTGATGTGCTAAGTGTTTGCTGGCTTTTACATTCATCTCACAACAATGAAACATTCTCTACTATCAATAATACAAAAACAATACAATAATACAAAAATAATATAATAATATCAAATAATAAAAAAAATTCAATGAATTCTCTGTCCGCCTTTCCTGCATAAACCATTGCTACCACTTCTTATCCTAGACTATACCACTTGGAATCTGCCTTCCATGGTGCAAAACATGTATAGACTGTTGAGGGGAGGTGTGCATGGACATTGGAAAATCCATTAACCACTGGGATTTTCTTATACTTCATGATATAAGCAGTAACCCAGAACCTTGTGCCAGTCAGTCTTTCTGTCTGTCTGACTGTCTTTTTTTGAAAGTTTCTTGGTAGATATCTGTCACTATTTTAATTTTTTTTAAGGTTTTCATATAGCTCAGGCTGTTTTATAATCCACTCTGTGACCCAGGCTGGCCTTGAACTCTAGAGACTTTAATGTCAGCCTACAGGGTGCTCAGGTCATAAGAGTAGGCCACCATGCCCAACTGTATCATGGCATTTCATGTCACTGTTTCGTTGACATGATGAGACTTTTCTGGTGACACTGAAAACACAGCCAGGCCTCTCACAAGAACAGAATTAGGCAGCTGGGGCTTCTGCTAAGTGATAGTAAAGAGCCAGCCTTGCTCCCATCACTTCTGGTTTGGTAGTAATTAACTTCAGCAGTAGGTAATATGTAAGCCTTTGGGATAGTAACTGGAATAGGGGCATAGGCAATCTGCTATGAAGTCATAAATATTTTAATTGGTATAATTAACGGTTTTCTGGTGGGGGGTTGGGTTTTTTTTCTTATTTTTCTTTGGATTGGGTTTTGTTCTGTTTTGAAATGGGTTCTCTTATAGTTCATGATGACTTCAAACTTGATTTGTAGTCAAGACTGACTTTGCACTTCTGATCCTCCTGCCTCCACCTCTCACGTGCTAGGGTCACCATATGTTTGCAGCACCGCACTTGATTATCTTAAGAGATGGAATCGTTCTATGTTGCCCAGGATGGCTCCCCAAATTCCTGAGCTCAACTGATCTTCCCACCTCAGCCTCCGCTAATAGCATGGACTAATTGGCTTCTTTTGAAACCCAGTGTCCAAAAGGACAATTTCAACCATCAAATATGGTCTTCCTAACACAAGGTGAGGCACAGGTGGTAAGAGGGGATGAACATGGGCCACCAGAGAGCTCTGTTCTCCTTACCTGTGTATTGTAAGCCCCTGTTCTTCTTACCTGTGTATTGTAAGCCCCTATTCTCCTTACCTGTGTAGTGTAAGCCCCTGTTCTCCTTACCTGTGTATTGTAAGCCCCTGTACTCGCTTATTGCTCCGGGAGGTTTCAGGTTGGGCCAATAGTGGAAAAGCATCTGAACTGCCGGAGGCTTCACCTGGGAAGGCCCATAGGCAATCACATACAAAAGATCCTGCAGGGAAGGGAGATGCATTGACTCAGCACCCTCAAAGAAAAATAACGATCACTCACCCAATATAACCAAAGCAGTGGAAATTCTAATAGAGAAGGCGGGTCATTTCCCTGGATCCCATGACCCAGGTGCGCTTTACAGATTAAATTGTGTTAGCGTATCATTTTCTTCATTTATTCATGTGTTTGTTTATATGTCCTATAAATGATACCCCCAAGGGGGATTCTAAAGTACACTTTCCATTGATCCTCTAATGATATTCAAATTAAAGAAAGATTTTTTTTTTAACAACAGTGTATGCCCACATACCAAACACTGAGTTTAAAAATATATATTTCCCTAATAACATTTCTTAACAATTCATGTCTGCTGTTTGGAAAAAAAGGCAATTCTTAAGGAATTTATATCAAAATCATACTGTCATGCAATATAATAGTTGCCTAATTCCATGAATAAGATACATTCAATTATTCTGTCAAGAAGTTCTGCTCTTGAAGTTTGATTTCTGTTCTAAGTGATAATTTTACAAGTAAAAATAAAGTATAGGTTAATCACATCAAAATTATAAGACAAGTATAAATCTGATCAAAGCCACAGTTATAATATATAGTTGTTAACTTTTATGTAAATTCAGTTAGTAAATATGGGTCCATCCTGACCCAAAACTTACTTTCCAGACTTCGTGCTTATACTTCATGAGGCATTCCAATAATTGACAATGATACACTGTGAGGAAGAAAACATAATTCATAGTGAAATGTAAATACCAGAAAATCATCCTTGGAGATATAATAAATCACGTCAAGCACCCTCCATTTTCACTTTAATCATTAAGATGGAAAGTATTTATCACACTTTTAGAAATCATACCAACCCTTAGCTTTACCAAGCTCTATTCTAAAGCCATTCAGAAGTACTTTGCAAATTGCACTAGCAAAGGAAATATGAGACATCTCCAGCAATTATACTTGGATAACATAAACTTGGGCCAACCCAGCTAAGAACTACGTGAGAAGGGGGAGCCTCACTGCTGAGGTCATGTAGCAGCTCGTCATTTTTGAGTGAACTTGTTCTTTGTCCGATGTCGTGCTGAGCCATCCACACCTGCTGCCTCACAAACACCAGGCCGTGAGTAGTTAGGAACTGGTGCTGATTTCCCCATGCCCCCTGCCCCGCCAAGACTGAAAACTACTGAGTGACACAGAAATTTTACCACTTGATCAATAACCCTATCTTCTCATCATAAAGAAAGAGATCCGTCTCAGAAGGCTCCTGGCAGATGTTGCTGGCTGGCACTGAATCCCAGTGATAGGAAATTTGGCTTTTGGTTTTTAATTTGTTTTAAGTGAAATACTTTTATTAATCCTTTGAGAATTTTCTACAATGTATTTTAATCATACTCTCCCCTTATTTATCCCCCTAACTCCTCCCAGACCCACTTCTGACTTTCCACCCCCTCCCGATTTAATGATTTTTTTTTCTCTTTTTTTTGTAATAGTCCTTCAGGTCTAATTTTTGCTGCCCATATACTCATGGGTGTGGGACCATTGAGTAAAAATTGGTCAACCCATCAGGGGTCACACCCTTAAAGGAAACTGACTCTCCACAGAAGCTAACAGTGGTCAATTGCTACTCAGTTATGGGTGGGCCCTTGTGAGTCTCCCCCACCTTATTTGAATGCTAAATGGCTTGACTTTAGAATGATTTGTGTATCTTTATTTTATGTGTATGTGTGTGTGTACACATATATGTATGTGTATGCATGTACATATGCATGTATGTATGTATGTATGTATGTATGCATGTGCACTGTGCATGTGTGATGTACCAACAGAAGCCAGAAAGGATGGCAGAGCCTCTGGGACTGGAGGCAATTGTGAGCCACCATTTGGTTTTTTGTTTGTTTGTTTGTTTTTTGGGTTTTTTTTTTTCATTTTTATTGGATATTTTATTTATTTACATTTCAAAGGTTATCCCCTTTTTTGATTTCCCCTCCACAAACTCCCTATCCTATTCCCCCTCCCCCTGCTTCTATGAGGGTGTTCCCCCACCGACCACCCACTCCCGCCTCCCCACCCTGGCATTCCCTTACTCTGGGGCATCGAGCCTTCACAGAACCAAGGGCCTCTCCTCCCATTGATGCCAGATAAGGCCATCTTCTGTGAGCCACCATTTGGGTAGCAAGAAAACTAAGCCTGGATCCTCTGTAGAACAGCAAGTGTCTCAAATACTGAGCCATCTCTCCAGTACAACTGGTTGGATCTTCTGTGAGTTGTTGAGTGTAGTACTCCTGTCACATCCAGAAGACAGTTCAATCCAGTCCTCCCTGACCTACGGCCCTTACACTCTTTCCTGTCCCTCTTCCGTGGTGGTCCCTGAGCCTTGGGAGGGAGGAGCATATAGATGCTCCGTTTGTAGCTGAGCACTCCATGAACACTTGTACTCTGCAGTTTGATCAGATGTGAGTTTCTACATTACCCACAGTCCATCCTGCAAAATTTTTCTCTGATGTCTCAGAGCTGTTCTGATTAATAGACATAAAATTATGAATTTAGAAGGCAGCATGACCCCATGTCCATTTAGCAAAATAACAGTAGTAGGTTCGTGCCTGAGGCCTGGGAACTATCTAGCCATTTATTATTAGCCAAATTTACAGTTCCAGGCATGCATTTCCTCCTGTGGCTCGGGTCTTAATCCAATCTGAAAGCAGTTGGTTAGCCACTCTTGCATGCATGGCCTATCTTGCCCATCATGGTAGTTCGCAGGGTTCATAGCTGGGGAAAACTTTTTTTTTTTAACTCTAGCAACCTACCATATAGCACCCCCTAGTACTGTGAAAGCTAACCACGGAGGAAACGTCATACTGGTACCAACGCAATTTCTCCATTTCCTGTGACCAAAGCATGTGAGTCTTCTACGGGGGACCTGTTAGAGCTACACAACAGCATGCTTCTTTGATTTACCTGTGTTCACTTGCTAAAGAACAACATTCATCCTAGACAGATAAGTGTTTGGTTCTTTCCACAAGCTGCTTCCCATCTTCTCCCAACATGGAAGTTTCTGCACTGCAGATCTCTGTGTCACTCAAATCCCATGGACTTGTTTCATCTGAATTTTTCTCTGATTCTTCAGGAGCATTTGGTGCTGCTCTCTACTTTTTAACTCTCTCCTCTTGTGGCTTCACTGAGTAGTCTCTGTCCTTATGCCAACACTGAATGGGCAAGTGTCCCAGGATACTTGCTCTTACACAACGTCTGATCTTCTGCAGTGTAGATTACATGGACCCCATTCCGTTCAGAGTATCCTGCTGCCTGTCCTGTGGACAGGCCTAGAGAGTGCCTCTGTTCAAAATGCTTCCCCTCCACAACACCCCACTCAGTCTATCAAGCAGAACTTGATCCACATTTTCTTTGCTCAAGAAGCATGAAGCTGTTCCTAATTACTTCAATTCCCAGAGTCCTCCTCCTCTGATAAGTTAATAGTCTATAGTATTTAATCGGTGCTTTGCACAGCTCGCTCTATGTCTATTATCTGTTTCGTGAAAGATGTCTCACTCTGTGGCCTCTGGCTGACCTGGCCTCAAATGTACAGTGATCCTCTGCTTTCCTAATGTTGGGCTTGTAGATACCACCACACCTGGCTGCCCCATATTGGTAATAATTTATGGGGATATGCTTCATCTTCCCAAAGAAATACAGACCCAAAAGAAGCACCATCCCTTACCCTTCAGTGTGGTCTCCACAATCCCTAGCAGAAAGTCCTGCACATAAGAGTTACTCAGTGAATGTTAGCTGCTTAAGCAAGTGCCCTTTTCGTCTTTAAGATTTATTTTATTTTGAATTACTCACACATAAGTGTGAGGTGGGTATGTACGCATGTGTGTGAGTGCCAGTGGAGATCAGAGGCATAAAATCCCCTTAGGAGCTAGAGTTATAGGCAATTGTAAACTCCCTGTTGTGGGTGCTAGGAGCCGAACACTGGACTTGAGTCCTCTGGAAGAGCAATGTGTGCTCTTAACCACTGAACCACCTCTCCAGCCCCTGATGTCTAATTTGTATTACACAATCGGTTACAAAACCAAATGGTCACTTGTTGCTTCACTACACATTCTACCAAAATTTAAACACGAGAATGATAAAACAAACAAATAAACTTACTTAAAACATTATAAAACCAGTTTTGGTGGGCTTTTGGGCTTTGGGTGGGTTTTTGTTGGTTGGTTGGTTGATTGGTTGTTTTGTTTTGTTTTGGAAACTATTGCAACAGTTCTGAGCTTTGTACAAGGCAACTCGGTCATCTTGTCCAGTTTGAAGTTTGACCATACCTGCAGGCATTTGATCTCAAAGGGACCCTGGCAGATATTCCCTCATTTCTTACCTGTTTCCCACATCACAAGACTAGTTTTGAGTCAGAAATGCAATCCCCAATACAGGATAGTTTATTGGCTATAAACATTATCCCTTGAGCAGATATGAAAATCACAGAGGTGGTTTTGTATGATGACAGTAGTTTATATCAATTCAAGACCAGGAGGAAAACACTACATTGTAGCAGTTTGTGTTATTTACCGAGTACTTACAATGTGCCGGTAAATAACCAAGGCCAAGCAAGCATGTGCACTCATAGTTTTAACTTGTTGATCTTAACAACATGTTAATGAACATCAGAAAGAACTGTCCTATTTCATGGGGAGAAAACTCAGCCTCGAGGCTGTAAACTTGTTCAGGCCTGCAAGAATGCATCTTTTGCAAATGAGCTCAGGAAACTCTGTCCTCTGAAGACCCTAGAGTCAGATCAGGTATTAAATGGCTTGTTAGGGCCAAATCACAGTCTCCACAAATCTCTTCAATGATGATACTGGGGTAAAATCAAAGCAAACCTGGTAGTTTCCAGAGCCTGTAGTTCACTTAAACATTGCTCACTTAGCTAAGAAGGCCCACCTCTTGTATGTTTTTCCTCCATGAGAATGATACTTCTTTGTATGGGTTACATTAACAGTCACCTCAATTATGGTTCCAAGTCTTGAAGGCCAATTTGGCCAAACCCCTAATTCTTCCCCTGGGCCTGTCGATGTCTATCGAGTGTCTGGGAGGGGCCAAGAGGCATGGCTTCTGTCTTCAGGCTGTGTCCATCCCTCCTCTGCCTGAGTCTTCAGGTAAGAGTCTATATATGGATTTGTAGACCACTGGAGAAACTCGTGTCCAGAAATACACTACGGGGTTATTTAACTTGCCCTGGACTTGCCTAGTCTCTCTTTTCTCCCATCAAAGCTAAAGACATCTACCAGCCCCTATGACTGGAACCACCAGACCATGAAAAGAAAAAAAGAAAAGCAGTGTCAAAGAAGGTTCTGGAAGGGTCTGCCTCATACCAGAGAAGACAAGAATATTCTTCCTTTTGTGGCACCATTGTCCTGTCTATGGAACCCTACTCCCCTGTGGTGAAGAGACTGATTTGTGAATAGTCTCCCCTCTTCTTCATTATTTGGCCAATGAATGATGTCTTACTTTCTCCCCAACATTCAGACACTGGTTCTTCCTTGGAATAAAGTCCCAGACCCAGGTCTGGAAACAAATCCATATTCGAGTAACCTCAAAATGTCCACTCTGCTCTATTGCTGCCCAACAGCAGGGCCCACTCTTCCTGAAAACACTTCAACTCACTAGTGTCTAAATGACAAATCCTTTCAGAACATAAAATACAATAAATATGAGTCATATTTTGATGGTCTTTTAAGGTAAACAGTGTAAAATTAAGGTAGGTGATTATAGCTTGCCCTAAAGTAAACATTTTAAAGTCACATAATAATCCCAGAGATGTTATACTTGAAGATGTTGGAGATAGACTACACCTCTCAAAATCCACAAATTAAATTCTACTCCCCAGAGTGACATCATTAGGTGGTGGGGCTTTAGGATGTGCTTAGGTTGTGAAAGCATAGGCCCCATGAGTGGGTTTAGTGACCTTGCCTTTTAATATTTTATTAGCAGTGATAGTATTATCATCATTAAATTATGTGTATGGAGAAGGTGTACATGTTCTTACAGAGGCCAAAAGAGGGTGCTGGATACCTTAGACCTGAAGTTGTAGACAATCGTGAGCTGCCCAGTATGGGTGCTGGGAATTGAACTTGGGTCCTCTGGAGGAGCAGAATGCACTCTTAACTGCTGAGCCATCTCTCCAGCTCTTTAATGCCCCTTTCTTTAAAGACCCCAAAGAATCTCCATGAGATTTCTTCTACGCAAGGACAGAGCAAATCTGCTCATGAGCCAGGAAATGGGCCCCTACCAGACACTCAAATCTATCAACAACCTCGAACTAAATTTCCTACACTCTGAAATCATGATAAATAAGCTTTTAATCATATAAGCCACTCACATTACGGGGTCTGTTAAGGTATCCCTGTCAGAGCTAATCTGGATAACATGTGAATGTGATTTAGCGTTACCTAGGAGACAAACTGCTGTGTGTCTCTAGGGATGCTACCAGAGAGGCTCAGGTGAGGGAGTGTAAACGTGGGAGGAGCCGCTATTGTCAGGGATGACAATAGAAACTCCAGTATCCACCTCTTGCCTTTTCCTGACTGTGGACTCAACATGCCTCAGAGTCCTGCCAGTGTGGTGTGTGGGCCTTAAACTACAAGTCAAAATAACTCCCCTACCCTCCTTGAGTTCCTTGTTGGGTATTTTGCCACAGCAACGAAACGAAGGACTAATGTAACCCAGAACATACTGAAACAGGGAACTAGTGCTAAGACGTGGGGTGCTACTGGAACAAATATCTTAAAATGTGAAAGATGTGCTCTAGCATTAGGTAATTGTAGGGACTGCAAGCATTCTGAGGTACATTCTGGAAAAGTTGCTGTTCCTCTGACTGACTATTAAAGACAACTGTGTGAGGTCTTAGGAAAAGAAGAGCAGGCAAAGCTTCGGGCTTCTGAAGCCAGGCTAGACTGGATGTTGGTTTAAAACACACACACACAACTGAACAGTAGAGGCGACTCTGAGGAGGTGTCAGGCAGAAACGGGAACATGCGATGGCAAACTGGAGAAAAGGCCACCCTTGTCATAAAGTGACAGAGAACATGGTCAAATTACAGTGACGTCTTGGTGTTCTACAGAAGGGAGAGACTTTGTGAGACGAGACTGGCTGAAGACATCCTTCTGCGAGTGCTCAGGGGCATGGTGTGTGTTCTTATTCTTGTTTCTTTGCTATTGCTTTCTGAGTGTTTATAGTAAAATTCCAGAGGAAAGAAATGATTTCGATCAGAACTGTTCATCCAAGAAGAAACTAGGTGAAAGTTTGCAAACTCCTCAGGAGAACCAGTGGGAGTATGACCAGGGAGCTAGAAAACACATCCATCAGTCCTCACCAGAGAAGCCAGGCACTGTGATCCAAGACCCCCAAAGACAACTCAGAAATCATCACAGGCCTCCTCCCATCACAGGCCTAGAGAACAAGAAGCCAAGGACAGCATGGCTTCTAGGGGCCCACAAGCAGGCGGAGGCACTCACATTGCAGCCTAACCCTTGCTCCTGCACCCTGGTGCCTTATTCCTTATGTCAGATTGCAGCTCTTTGGGCCCTAGAGCAGCTTGCACCGCACCCAACAAAGCTGTGAGTGCGTGGATATACCCTCTTAAAGTTGAAAGGATACCCTGAAAAACCATGGGCACCAGACTACAGAGTGTGGTGTGAAGTGGAGGTAGACATGAGTACAGCCACCACAGGAAGTCACCACTAAGGTAACTCCCAGTGGACCAATGGAGACCAGGCTGCCTTGTGCTATAGTGTCAGGGTCACTACAAAAGCCTTGGAGCCAAACCCTTATCCAGCAAAAACAAAGACAGGACTGCTACAGTGGATCTAGAAGGAACAGTATCGAGTCGAAGAAGTCGTACAAGGCTAAGGTTTGATACTTAGTTTCGAACTTATCTCTCCTGCCTTTGGGGCAGGACTATCTACTGGCTGGCTGGCCCACCTGTGTACTTTATTGTTTACATATCTGTCTGTTTCTGTTTAGGGGCTTAACTCTCGGCTGCCCCTATGCAAAGCAAGTGCTCTGCCACGGAGCTGCAGCCCCAACCTTCAGAGTTGTGCCTTGGAAGCATGTGTCATACGGAAGAGCAGAGCATTCTGGGATGAATCATGCCTCAAATCTGACAGTAATGGATTTGGATGGTATTCTATGAACTGTTGGACCTCGGGTTTTTGAGCGGATAATGGTATGAATTCACACTTGCAGGATTGTCAAGATGGAATTGATGTGTTTCAGGTGTGGGAGGATGTGAAATTAGGGAGATGGAGCAGAATACTAGTAAATCAAATATCCATGTTCCCAAACATGCATGTTAGATCCTAGGCCCCAATACCATTCATAGTTTTAGAAGGCAGGGTCTTTAGGAGGCATTGAGGTCATGAGGACTGCACCCCAACCAATGTGACTGCGTCCGTGACAGCAGCTCCGTAGAACTTTTCCCTCCTTCCTTCCTGAGAGGAGACCACACAAGCATGGCCACCCCCACGCACCAGGGAATTAAGCCTTCACCAGACAATGAGTCTGCTAGAACCCTGGCCTTCAACTTCCTGACTTCCAGAACTTTAAGTATTCATTGTTTTTTAAGCCTTTTTATGGGAGCTCAAGTAAATTAAAACAGAGACTAGAAGCCAGCATCTGTCTTGATTCTAGCGACTTAGGAGGCTGCAGTCAGAGGACTGACTTAACCCAGGTGGTTAGCCTGGGCAAGGTAGCAATAAAAAGTCCATCTCAAACTAACAACAAGACAACAACCAAAACTGTACACAGGGTGTCACTAGGACCAAGCTGTATCAGTGAATATGAACAAAATGCGCTGTGTGAAATTCTCAGCAAGTCAATAAAAAATAATATTTTTAAAGTTTTAAAATAAAAAAATCATCATGTTACATAAATAGGCTAAAAACTGTGTCATAAAATGTTGTTGTCATTTTTCTAAACAAACATTTAATGAAAATAAAACCAGAGTTCATAGCTTACGCATCGCTTCAACAGTGAGCTGACTGCCTTGGAGGTCAGTTCCTCCAAATTAATTTGCCATTACCCTGACAAACATCAACACCATGGGCAAGCCCATCCAATACCACAGGCGGTCTGAGACACAAAGGCCAAAAAAATACAACTCAGAGTTGTATATGAGTTGAGTAGCATTCTTCTGCTACTCAACTCAAATACAACTTAACAATATAATGCTAAAGGAGAGGGCCATAGGAAACCACTGTTTTCTCTCCTACAGTTAGAAGAATATTAAAATTTTTCCTATCCCTTTACATTGTGCATCCCCTTTCATCAATTTATTCTATGAAAAACCTGAAACTTGGTAAAAGACTTATGTTTAGAAATATTTCTGCGGCATTAGCAAAGCAAATTTACCCAAATCATTGGTTAGCATTAGTGGTTAAAGGGCAGTAAATACATGCAATACGTGTGTCTATATGCATATGAATCAATACATGTAATAGACATGAGGGGTGTGTGTGTGGGTGTGTGTATGTGTGTAAGACAAGATCTCATTCTATAGCCCAGGCTAGTCTACAACTAATAGTGATCATCCTGCCTCAACTGCCCAAGTGCTAAACATATAGGCGTAAACCTGCACACCAGCCTTAGTATTATCTACATTTTAGCATTTAACTTTTTCTATCTATAGTCATCACTTTCCAGTCATCTGAAACTTAATCCTCGAACATTCTAAAATGTTCCCTAGCAAACCAAATCATCGCTACTAGCAATAGACAAATTAATTTTAACTTGGAAGTCTGTGTTCAGCACATCTCTTGTCTGTTCTGCCTAGAAAAGCTCTCACCTGAAAGGGTCTGTGTTGTTTGTTGAATGTTGCTGGTGATTGCTTAGAAGCTGGTCACTTACCTGGGTTAGAGGTGTACTGCATTGCAATCATTAGCATAGAGGATGCAGAGAGGTTGACATGGGCTGGAACACCTTCTCTCCTGGAGGAACCCACTGAAACCAAAAGTCTCTGATTAGATGCAGATTCATGTCTAGATATGAGTACATATTTGTGCCCTTACAAAGATCCCTGAAAGAACTTCCCGAGAAAGCTCCAAATCAATGAGGAGCTCCTGATATCATCTTCTTTATTTCTTTTTAAAAATGGTGTTTCCTGTAGCTGAGGCTAGCCTCAGACTTTCTACATACTGGGGATGTCCTTAAATTCCTGATCCTCCTGCTTCTACCAATCAGAGCTGGGGATATGGGCATGCACAAACTACATACAGTTTATGCAAAGCTGGTGATCAACTCCGAAGCCCTGTACTTGTTAAGAAAACACTGCAAACTAAGCCACATCCCCAGCCCCAAAGCCACTAGAAATTAATTGAAATAAACCCACAAAATTTCTTGAATACAAATGCTAACACTGCAGACCACTGTAAAAAAAAAACAAAAACAAACAAACAAACAAACAAACAAAAAACTAATGCATAGCTGCATGGAGAAGGTACAAAACCAGAATATAATGGCTTTGTCATAGTTGTGCTTAGGAGTGATCTCTATTCCCAAATTTAAAGGGCACATAAACATGTTAATGATTAACCTCATAAGAAAGTGAGAGCCCAACTAGAACACATTAACACTTAGAGAGCTAGCAAACAAGTTCCATATAACGTATAACATCATATTCAATTATACATAGAAATCTTAACCTATTATGAAAATGATCACGGTGGCTTTTAGATGATTTTCAGTGCTCATATGTCACTACACAGCGATAGTCAAACCTTCACCTGGAGCCCCACCAGTGTCTTCATTACCATGAGAATCAATTTTGGCTTTCCAAAGTCTACCCTCTTCACATCCAGCTGAGGTGTTTGAAACAAAGCACTTTTTTGAATCTGTGAATAACTGTGAATAACATTTATCCTACGCCAACAAATGTCCAATTGCAAAGCAAATCATCTTCAAAATTCACCTAATTGTTGTATAATCATGATATCCACTTGCACACTGGTCTTAACACATCTTTAAGTGGCCTGTTCATGATGGCATCAAATGCTATATTAAAATCATCTCTTTTTAATGGAATAGACTCCGTAGCTCCATAAGTACTCAAAACTAGCTCTGATGAAAGTTATTTAGTATAACCCGTTTTCGCCAAAGGATATTTTTATCCCAGCAATAATTGAGAGAGGCCCCTACAAAAGGAAGACTTTTATTAAGATTAAAATGTAAAATGAATTCCTTTTTCCACAGAGATAACTAAGCAAGCAGGAGAAACCTCTTATAGATATACTTATGTTGCAAGCTGTCAAGCACAAAGAAACAGTATATAGTGAAGACTCACCAGTCAACACTGTTTTTTACCCAGTAAAGACCACTGATGCAGCCAGCCAGCAAAAGGCAGATAATCTCAGACTCCAGCTTTATTTTATTTTATGTTGACGTACAGTGTGTGGGAAGCACATATCATTTACATCCATAAGGAACAAGACAATGCAATAAGACACCCAGTAAACAGAAACATCAAAGCGCTAATGAAGAGTTGCTGGGCAAGAGCCAAGACAATGAAAGTTTAACGGGATTCTATTTTGTTTCTACCTCAAGAACTTCTGATGCCATAAGCGTTAGTGGTCTTTGCAACAGGCTGGAGAGACGCAAACAAACAAAACAGATCCCCAGCTGAGCTCTGCTAGCCTGAGTCTGCTTTTATTAATCACTACGGCTGCATGTGCCTAACTCCCAGGGCAGGTGGTATTCGGGTACATAGATCTGTTTGACTCTACCCTGTAAACAAGTGCTGATACTTAGACAAGAATCAATACAGAGATAAGTGAGGATGACTAATCAAGCAGGATAAACTGAAGAAAGAACTTTGGGTCAAATACTTTCCATCTTCAGCCTTTTCCTATTCAGCTCCAAAAGGTCCACTCCTAGAGATCAATTGAGAAGCACACGGGGTGCATCTCAGCAGGCTGGCCTTAGATATGCATTTGAGGAGTTTTGTAAGAGGAGCAAGGTAAACAAGGGGATGCCCAGGCCAGTACCCAGGGCTCAGAAGGGTGAGCACATATACAATATTCCTGTGCCCTTTGTTGAAGAAGGAGAGAAAGGAATGCCTACTCCAATATAAAAACAGAAGAATGTCTGTCTGTCTCTCTCTTCTTTTCATCTCTTCTTTCCCCTCTCCCTTCTTATCCCCTCCTCCCTCTCATCCCCTCTCCTCTCATCTGCTCTCCTCCTCTCCTCTCCCCCTTCCTCCCTTCCTCTCTCTCTCCCTCTCTCTCCCTCTCTCTCTCTCTCTCTTTCTCTCTCTCTCTCTCCACACACACACACACATATATATATAGTCTTTTGGTGACAAGTGTTTTCACCTTTATTTAAATTCAACTCAAACTTTTTAATAATAAGCATTTTTCAACAATGAAAACTGTTCGAAGAGGTTAAGAGCCACTGTGCCCAGGGGCCTTTAAAAATGGGAGAGATGCCCAACTGTCTCGGATGATTTAAGTGAAGTCTGTTTGGAGAACTGCCCAGATGGCTTAGCGACCTTTGGATGTCCCTGTTACCTCTGCAAATCTATGCTGTCCCTCAAGTATGGCCATCCATAAAGCCAAGAGTTCCCCTAGGACACAAGCCCCAGGAAATTGGCTCCAATACTTATATAAACAGACGGCATCTTGCAATTTCAAAGCCTTCTACAAGACCGAATAAAATCACCATGGCGCTAATTTAATAAGCATGCACAAGCACACATCATTTACTGAATCTTGTTAAAAAGGCATGATGTAAACAGATACGCAGCTCAATCCCAGGAGAGCAGGAAAAAAACAAAAACACATAAAATTAAAGGGAAAAGAAGACTGTCCTCAGGAAATATAATTTAGAGTTTCCAGGCCTTTCTGCTATTCCCCCTGCAGCATCAGAACAGAAATTACTATCATGCCTTCCTCCCATGACAGCACCAATCCCTACACAAGTGCTGCATTTGATAATATGCTCTGTGTGTGGTTCTTACACGATACCTGCCTTCAAAAGTGAGCAGATATAAAAGCCATTTTATGAGTGAGAGGGGGACCAGCTGCAGGAAAGCACAGCATTATCATGGGGCAATGACAGTCCAAGACAAGAATGATCTTAGCTAATGCTCCAGTCGCTCACTCACTCAATCAACACTACTTTTTTCATAGAAATACCCCAGACATCATTCTGGGCCCTTGTAGGTGGCTATGTATATTATTTAAGATTAAATAAAATTTAGAATTGCATTCCTCAGTCTCACTAGACACATCATGCATGCTTAGCAACCCTATATGCTAGTGGCTACAGTAAGAAGCAGCATTGACTTTTATGATGCGTTCCCATTATCAGAGAAAGTTCTGTGGACAGTGTTGCTCTACAGAAAAGGACAAACATCTTCCAGTGAAAAGCAGGAGTCTGGGCAACGAAACAGAGACAAGATAATGGGATGTTCTGCATTAGATTAGAAGGGAACATCTCAAATGATGTGATCCTTCAGAGTGTCCAGGGGCATGGCCCAGGGAGTAAAAGCTCTGGCTGCACAGGCCTGACAATCCAAACTCCACCCAGAACCCACAGAAGAAACTAGATGTAGTGGCTGGCATCTGAAGACCCAGAAACTCCTACAGCCAGATAGCAGGCAGAGACTGGAGAGCCCATGAGAAACCTTGGGCCACCGAGCCTGGGGTGCACAGCATGATAGCAGAAACAACAAAGAAGGTCCTGCCTCAACAAGATGCAGAAAACTGACACCCAAATGTTGTCCTTTGACCTCTGTCTGTCTGTCTCTCTCCCCCATCTCTCTCAGTAACACACACACACACACACACACACACAGAGCCTTTCTTTGAAAGATGTGGTACTTGACCTGAGACCTAAAGGGAAGACATCAAGAGGGCATTGAGAAGGGCTCCGAGATGAGGGAAATTGTATACAGCAAGCACAAAACCTGATGATGCCTTTGTAAAAATCACAGAAAAGCTGGTGCGGACATGCAGATTGGCCATGTGGCAATCAATGCAACGGCAACAGCAGAGAGGCTGGTCACAGCCATCGCACACAGGATCTTGTGACTTAATAGGGCCACTGAACTCAACTCTAAGAGTGACAGGAAGCTGGGTGGTTTGGAGAAGGGAAATAACAGGATTTAATCTACACATTTGGAAGGTGGCTCTGGGTTTGGAGTAAAGAACCAGTGATGGGAAGCCTATCTGGGAAGTAGAATGCCAGGTCTGAAGCTACGTAAACGGACCAGAGTAACCACCATAGGACACAGTCTGAGACAGGATACATCGAAATAAACCCATTGGCCTTAGAGTCTTCTAGACAATAAAGACAAGGGAATCATCTAGGGTGAAGAAACTCTGAGGACATGTGACATAGTCGCTTCCTGCATTGGCCAGATAACATTATCTGGATGGTGAAGCAGCCTCTCCTCTCACAGGCCTTGGGCTGTGCAAATAGTCCTTGGACAGTGAGTGCTCCATGGGGGACAGTCTCTGTTAAGAGAGCGCCACGACTTCAGAAGGCATTGGCTACACTTAAAGGGAGGACCAGAGTCCCATGACTCATTAAAATACTTGCCAATTGGGTTAGTGAAGAGCCACAGAAGCAAAATGCCTAACTACGCAGGGACTGTGAGAGCAAACCCATTGTGGTTTTATGTGGGCTATCACATAAGCCATGGAAGGTCCAGTCTGTCCTGGATGGCCCCTGGCCTCAGTTCATTCAGAGAGTGAATCCTGTGAAGAACACGAACAATCTCAGTGATTAGTGTCAGCGTTTGCTGCAATGTGATTTAATTATTATATCTATGATTTGCCTTGCATTTGATCCATTTCATATTTGCACAACATCATAGAATATTCAAATCCAAGTCTCATATGGCTTTCTTCTCATGGTCGCAGAACAAAGATGGGATGTAGACAACGGGAGTTATAATTAGTGACAATTTTATAGCTAAGAAAATAAAAGTTAAATTAGGGAAAGAGAGCTGTCAACAGTCAAAGGACTATAATTATGCCCCCAATGAATTGTGGTCCCAGACAGTTCTCATAGAAACACCTACCTCATTAGCTAGTGAGTGGAGCAGGAATAGACATTATGTGATCATTCACATGTTATCAATAGTTCGTCTTTTACTGTCTTTGTCTGTGTAAGATTAATCTTCATAAGACCATAAAACTAAGCCGGGCAGTGGTGGCACAGTATTCAGCAGCAGAGGCAGGTGGATCTCTAAGCTTAAGGCCAGCCTGGTCTACAGAGTGAGTTCTAGGACAGCCAGGACCACACAGAGACCATAACACTATACCTCACGTCTCATGTAGTAACCAAAACCAAACAATAAATGACCCTTGGCCTAGAGCCTGAAACCAGATATTCATTGAAGTCATATATTGTTTTTAAGTTAACTCAAATTTCTGAATGATCCTTTCTTCCTCCTGAGGGTCAGTGGCTAAGGAAATGTAAGGTAGGAAAGAAGCTGCATTAGGCCAGGCAGTGGTGGCACATGCCTTTAATCCCAGCACTTGGGAGGCAGAGGCAGGTGGATTTC